>NC_084793.1:163498070-163798070 GCF_963169125.1 Humulus lupulus | reverse complement strand
ACTCCAGCGCTCACTGCTCTGCCTTGCCCTTGCTCTTACCTACAACATGAAACAACTAGGTAAGCGAAAACACTTAGTAAGATCAACTTTCAAACAAAGCATGTAGAGAATTAGGGTTCCGGACCCATCCGGACCCTAAACAATCAATTTCAAGAACGCTAAAGCGTCCTGGCAAACTTATGGTCATGCCTGATAACCAATGATAAATTAATTCGTAACTAGATAAAAATCCTGCACTCAGAAAAATCCCAGAACAAGCAGATATATTATATCACAACTATATCTTATCAACAATTATATCCCTGCACTCAGAAAATCCCAGAGCAAGCAGATATATTATATCACCAAATAATTCGAGACCAACGCTCGACAATTTCCAACAATTCATGCGTAACGCGCCCTCCAACATAATTGCTAATCTGTAAAAGAGAACTGAGTCCCCACACTAAGATCTAGCCAATAAATATTCTCATCAAGGGTAACTATCGTGTTACCTAGGGCATCGCTACATATTCAAGAGTGTAATCCAATTTACACGATTTTATGGAGACTTCTATGTTAATCAGTGGTGCTGGTGAGCAACTGCCCCTAAGGTGTTCAACCTCACTCTATCTTGGCAACCCCTAGTATCTCTAGGCACTCTCACGGAATGGCCAATATTCACGGCTGCTATCCGGGAATAACTTAACAGAGCACTTGCTCGGATTCTAACCGTCCAATGATTAAGTAAGCATGAGGGCCCCTAGGTCCCATTTATCTTGGCGCCCCTAGGTTTAACCAGCTTATCCTCATCTCATGGCCACTCGTCTCGGTAATGAACCGGACATAAATTAAATCAAGCAGTGTGACGGGGATCAACCGTCTAGGATATGACGGACTTCTACCGTTCATATTTTCTAAATCAGCACTCACTAGACTAACGTCTCTAAGCAACTTTCTATGACAGCCTATGTATATGCATGTATCCCTATACTAACATACAAGACAATAATCATTTCATGTTGCAGCCATACAATATAAGTTGACTTACTTGGAGTCCTTAGCGCTCAGCAGGTTTTCACCCTCCAACGTTCAGTCCAGTTACGCTTAGCCAATACTGTAGTTATCCATACAGTATACTCGGATTAATTATGGCACTCATAATTCATTATTATTATTTTGGGCAGTTGGGTCATTTTAATAAAAGTCATTTGTAAGGATTTATAATCCTTATTTGGTTTTAAACCTATTAAGGAAAGTTATACAAAATATTCGAGACTAAACCCTAAGTCTCGGGGAGACCTATCCTAAGGTCTCGATACCTAGGCTCCGGTATCACAATGGTATTTCCCCACAACCCGCTAAAAATCTTATTCTTTCAAGGTATCACTATTAACCCGCACTTTCGACTAGTCGGTTAAAATATGTAAGATTTTAGCCGGTATTATATCCAGAAAATACAAATAAATTCCTTAATTATTTTTAAAGAAAATAAACTCTTTAAATTTTCCTTTTATTTTTCTTAAAGTTTTAATATCTAAAAACCGTTTTAAGAAAATTGCCTAATTTGTCTTAATTAGGAAAACCGTTATAAATTTCTCATCTTGACTAATTAATTTTCCAACAGTAATTAATCAATTTTTACTTACTAGAAAAATAATTCATTTAAACTCAAAGGGGTAATTTTAGTGAAAATATGATTTCAAGACTTACCAATTTATATCTTGAAATAAACAAAATTTTACTTTTTACCTTATGTTCCAAAATCTCATTTTTACACTAAGTGTGAAAAACCTATTTTTCACATTTTTAACTACATACTTCGTTAGTTCATAACTTGAAATTTACTTACCCAATTATTACCCAAATTTCCCAATTCCATTTTTGTTATGCCATTTAGGTCTTTGTAAAATGTTAGGTCAAAATGAGCATTTTTTATTGGTGAAATCATTTTCCAACAATGAGGTAAAAATGACCTTATTTTCAAGTCCTTATTTTTTCCAAACTTTGACAGTTAATAACTTTCAAACTGTTCAATATTTTCTTACCAAATTTTACAGTGGAATAATAGGTTATGCCAGAAATATGTCCAAAAAATTTTAGAAAAAACTGGGTTCATTTGCCCTATACAGTGGCTGTCCAAACTTGGTTCCGAAAATAAGAATACGAAAAAACAGTTTTTTTACCTAAACTTTGAAATAGCATAACTTACTCATTTCTAAACATTTTTTAGTGTTTCAAAAGCTCTATTTTATGTACTCAATCTCAAAAACATCACAGAACAATTTAATTTTACAAAACCAATATACAGTGGCTGCTTGACCCCTTGGAAGTCACAGCTCAAAACATGTTTTGTTTTAGGGTATCCTACAAAACCCTTGGGGGTTTTGGTTCCCATTTTCAAAAATCAATACACATGCATCATAAAAATTATTAAACAACTACCATAACCTTATTACATCACCAACAAGAAACTTTAAGCATTAGATATACAAAATAATGCTTAAAACTAAAAACCCTACAACAAAATCATCAAAAGTAAACTTTTTACCTCTTTGGTGTTCTTGCTTAAGGTTTGGACCTTCCTATTAGCTTTGGCTCCTCCAAAACCTTTCAAAAACCCTAACCAACTTCCCCCAACAACATAGGTAATTAGCTATTTGAAACTCTATGATTAAAACTTGACAAAAGTCTAGATTAATGAGACTTTACCTTAGGGAAAACCCTTCCTAGACCAAGACTTAGCTTCCAAGTTTCTTTGGTGTTCTTGGGGTTGAAAATGGAGAGAACACTTGAGAGAGTCTCCAAAAATCAGATGAGAGTGAATGAGAGAGGGAGAGTGGTCGGATTTGGGGGTTAGAATGGCTCACACAACTCTTCAAAATATCACAAAACACTTGAGTGCTTTTCTACCCACTTGCCCACTTGACTTCTTAATTAAATGGGATTTGAATTTTATAAAATTGGGTTCACACCACTCTAAAATAGCACATGGCCAGCCACCATTTTCCATATATGTGACCATTAATTTTATTTTTATTTTTTTATAAAGGTTAATAAAGGTTTATAAGAAGAAAAGTCCAAATTGACTTTTGACACATTTTTTCACTCTTATTAAGTTTTAATCACCAAACTTAACATTAATTAATTAAATTAAATGTCTCTCACATTTAATTTAATTAATCACATAATAAAATTTAACCTAAGGTCCATTCATGGAATAAAATTCCCCATTTCGGCAAAATTAGGCATTTAACACAAAATGCCCTAAAATTTCCATTTTCTTTTAGGTTTATTATTTTTGACCAAACTTTAATTTTTATGAATGTATTTTATGCCCAAAATATAATTGCCATGATTTTTCGTTTTATTTTCCGAGATTTTTACCCGATAAGGGTTTTTGTGTTGGTCCAGGACCGAAAGTCTTATCTTGACTTTTAAAATCACAAAATTCATATTTTGGCTAGCAATAACTCATGGAATACTTACAAACAAAATATAATATTATTTAAAATAATATTCTTAACCCGGGGGAAAAATACCGACCCGAGTCGTTTAAAGGTACCCGAAAACGTAGGACGTTACAATGACTTTGAGCTATGGTTGTGTTTAGGTGAGCGCTAGGGCTCGAGAGGGATCGTGCTCGAGGAGTCAAGTGATCAAAGCTAGCGAATAGAAAGGTAAGAAAACTGCACCCGGTTATATGTTTGTGATGGGACTAAGTGCTCCCGATTTCTGTATTTTGTCAATGATGGTATTATGACATGGGACATGTGTTAGCGGCCTAAGAGTGTCGTACACAATATTTGCGCACAGGGCGCGGCTTGGCCACTGGTAGCCGAGGACAGCTTAATATTCACTGAGCTCGGTTTAAGCGGGCCAGAGTCAGTGGGATAACGGAGGGTGTGGCCTGAGGGCTCTAACCCAAGTTATCATATGTGATTTGGTGTATGCTATAGATTGATATGTTTAGTATGCTGAATACTTGACTATTCTAAATGTTGATATGGTTAAGAATATGTGATGCAATATGAGATATTGACTTGCCTGTTGATCGCTTATGCTCTATTGTTGTGTTTTCTTGCTGGGCCATGGCTCACGGGTGCTACGTGGTGCAGGTAAAGGCAAAGGCAAGTTAGACCAGTCCTCAGATGGAGAGCTGCGGGGCTGAATGTACATAGCCAGTTGTTCGGTCGCCATGGCCGAGGAGTGGATCAGGACAGAGATTGCCTATTTGTCTGTTTTGCCTTAATACGACTGATACTGTATTTAGTGATTGAATCTTTTATAAACAGTTTCAAACTTAACATTTTTGGGATCCCGTGTAAACAGGAAATGTTTCTTTATGAAAATGTGACTTTTGAGACCAAAACATTTTAACCCTGGTTCCTCTATAGTTTCATTAACACGTTTTTAATTATATGACTTGATTAACATGTTTAGCACTTTATAAACACACAGTGTAACGGTCTTGGCTATCCAGGGCGTTACAGCTATCGAGCCCATGGAGGAGATTGAGGAAGTGGCCCTCGAAGCCTCCGCCCCCAAAAGAAGACAAAGGTCGAGAAGATCCTATAGGTAGAAGTTTGAGAAGCACTGGTGGGATTTTTCTGGGAAAATTAGGACGTTGTCGCCTGGTCTTACTCCGACATGACTGGCATTGACTCAAATATCATTTTTCATGCCTTGAATGTCAATTCGAACATCATTTCGATCAAGTAGAAGCGGAGAACTTTTGACCTGACAAGGGCTAAGGCTTTAGGGGTGAAGGTGGACAAGCTACTTGCAAACAGATTCATTTAGGATGCCCAATATCCCAACCGGGTATCCAATCCGGACCTCATGCCCAAGCTAAATTGCACCTGGAACACCTACACAAACTTCTCAAACCTCAATAAGGCAAGCCTCAATGACTATTTCCCACTGCCAAAGATACACTTGATGGTTGACGCCACCTCTGGGTACGAGCTATTGTCATTCATGGATGCGTACTCGGGATATAATCAGATTTCCATGGATGCCATGGATCAAGAACACATCAGCTTCTAAACCGATAAAGGAGTTTACTGCTATAAAGTAATGCCCTTCGGGCTAAAGAATGCTGGTGCCACCTACCAAAGGATTGTGGACCATATGTTCAAGGAACAACTGGGACGGAACATGGAGGTTTATGCAACGACATGCTGGTCAATTCTAGAATAGCCACCGGCCACGTAAAGTACTTGGCGGAAGTGTTTTCAGTACTTCGTAGGTTTGGGATGAAACTAAATCCCCAGGATTACACTTTTGGAGTCGCCTCTGGAAAGTTCCTAGGCTTTATTGTCAGTGCTTGGGGGATAGAGGTAAACCCTGAGAAGAACAAAGCCCCGGTTGATATGCCATCCCCCCGAAAGAAAAAGGATGTTCATAGCCTCACCAGGAGGATCGCTGCCCTAAGTCGCTTTGTTTCTAAGGCAACTAACAAGTGCATCCCATTATTCAACATACTTTGAGGGGGTCAGAGGTTTGAATGGACGAAGGATTACGAATGGGTGTTCTAGTAGCTCAAGGCGCACATGGCAAACCCACCAACCTTGTTGAAACTTGTAGACGGAGAGCTCTTTCGGCTTTACATGGCTATCTCAGAGAGTGCCATTAGTGTTGCCTTAGTACACGAGGAAGGCCGTGTCCAGCATCCCGTATACTATGACCTTTTTCCTAATTGTAGCTTCTGGGAAGCTAAGGCCCTATTTCCAGGCACATTCCATAAAGTTCCTCATGAACCATCCCTTGTGACAGATCCTCCAAAAGCAGGAGTCATCCGGAAGACTCATCAAGTGGTCTACTAAACATAGTCAATTTGACATCACCTATCATTCGAGGACTTCCATAAAGGGATAGGAATTTTCAAATTTCATCGCCGAGTGCACGGAAAACAACAAGAGACCTTGGGATGCCCAAGAGATTGGGCCTGCATGGAAGCTATGTCGATGGATCATTGAATGAAATGGTGTCAGGACAGGTCTCATTTTGGTATCCCCCAAGGGGTACATGTTTCATAGTGCCCTAAGGTGGGTTTGATGCCTCAAACAACGAAGGATAGTATGAGGCACTCATTGGTGGTCTCCGAGTGGCACTAGAGCTCAAAGTTGAGAGCCTCGAAATTTTCAGTGACTTGCAGCTTGTAGTTAATCAGGTACTCGAGGAATACCAAGCCAAGGGGACAAGAATGGTCGCTTACTTGGCAAAAACCCAAGAAATGCTACACAACTTCAAAAAATTCACCATTCGACAAGTGCCACGGGAACAGAAATCTAACGTTGAATCCCTGGCCAAGATGGCAACCACTAAGGATGCTGAACTCATCAATGTAGTGCCCATTGACCACTTAGCTTCTTCGAGCATCTTAGCCCCCGAGGAAGTGAAAGCAGTCCAGCTCCAGAATGTGTGGATGGAGCCTATAGTGAAATACTTTTTCTCCGGGGAATTACCGTAGGATAAGAAAGTAGCTCAAAAGTTACTTTACCAAGCCCCACGGTATGTTTTCATGGACAACAAGTTGTATAGGTGAGGATATTCGTTGCCCTTGCTTTGATGTGTGTCCAAGCAAGAGGCCAATCGATTACTCTGAGAAGTTCATGAGGGTTTTTGCGGGGACCACGCCGGAGGGCAGAGCCTGGCCAAGAATATCTTGAGACAAAGATACTTTTGGCCCACCATGAACGGAGACACGATGGACTATGTCAAGCAATATGACAAGTGTCAACGCTTCACCAATATACCTCGAGCTCCTCCAAATGAGCTCACCATGGTGACCAGCCCTTGGCCCTTTGCTATCTGGAGGATTAATCTTATCGAGTCATTGCCGACGGGTAAAGGAGGGGTGAGTATGCAATAGTGGCGGTCGACTACTTCATGAAGTGGGTAGAGGTCGAGCCACTTGCTATAATCACTTCTAAGAAGGCACTAGATTTCGTCGCCAAGAACAACATTTGCTGCTACGAGCTTCTGAGGAAAGTAGTCTCTGACAATGGATTGCAGTTTGACAGCGAGGTGTTCACAAACTTCTGTCAGTGGAACGGGGTTGTGAAGAGCTTTTCCTCTGTGGCCCACCCGCAGGAAATCCATCAGGTGGAAGCAATCAACAAGACGCTCAAATCCACCTTGAAGAAAAGTCTTGAATAGGCCAAAGGGGGTTGGCCCGAGGAGCTGCCTAGGGCATTATGGAGCTACCGCACTACTGCCAGGACCTCCACTGGCCACTCACCTTTCTTTTTGGCCTATGGGTATGAGTCCATGCTCGTAGTGAAGGCAGCAATCTACATGCACCGAAGGGATACCTATGATCCGACCACAAACCACGCTTTTCTCAGAGAATCCCTAGACCTCGTGGAGGAGCTCCGTGAAGCTTCTCAACTTCGAGTAGCGTCTTACCAGCAAAAAGTGGCCAGGCATTTCAACTCTAAAATGAAGGATAGAAAGTTTGGGGTCGGAGGTGTGGTGTTGTGAAGAGTCTTCTTAGCCACCTGAGACCTCGATGTGGGAGTGCTGGGACCTAACTGGGAGGGCCCATACCAAGTCAAGAGCATTGTATGTCTGGGACAATACAAATTAGCCCGACTGAGTGAGGAATTAATACCCCATGCCTAGAACGTTGAGCATCTGCGCTGGTATTACCAGTGATATTAGTAGTAAATTATTAATTTTTGTAATATCCTTGTAGCCTTCGGGTGAAATTAATGGAAATCGTGTAGACAAAACACGGTAAAAAATTTCGAGAGATTCTGCTATATTTGTTAGTTTCCTTTACTCTATATGTACTACTCGTAGAGCACCTGCTCGCAGGCCTGGACAAGTGAACGCAAACTAGTCTCCAATCAGTTGGGGGGCATGGAGTTAGAAAAGCCTCACATAGTAGGAGTGCACATCGGACAGGTTTTTCAGATTTGGATTTTATGGGTTTTAGAGTAAAGAAAGAACCATCAAAACCCATCCGAACTACATTCAAATTTTGTCGGATTCAGGTTTTCGATTTCGAACTGGTTCGAATTCGGATTCGGATTCATAGGGCTTTGTAATGGGCTTTTTTAAAAACTTGCACTTTTAACCAAATTTACCAACTTTTACTTGAATAATCTAATTGTTGTATCCTAATTTTAGCACGAGTTCATTCACTCAACTCAAGTACAGCCGGTAGGTAAATACGTGGAAAAATAACCAAGTAGAATATCTGCTTATTATCCATGTGGGCAGCTCGAGATTGATAATGGTCAGACCTAGTATTAGGCGTTCTGACTTTACCACAAACTAAGAATAAGATAGCTGTCAAAGCGCTAGCTCAGGGTCAGATATGCAACTCGTGGTGATTAAGATATAACGCATACGAAAGGATCCCCAGAGACTCGGGATTTGTTTACACACTTATTCATGACCAGGCTGTCATATTTATTATCCGAGATAGCAAGAACATATTTATTTTGTTATCAAATCATATCCCAACATAAATGGGATATGATTTGTATTAAATATAGACATTATGTAATTACGTGATTGACTCACGCAACCAAAACCTGTCAATGGAATTCCCTTATAAATACTCTGTTGGGCAGAAAAGGGGTCGATTATTCTGCAATACCGAAACTCTGCCAAAATAGAGGGACAAAAAATAATACTATTGACTCATGGACTAGGTGGAGATTTAACCACTGAACCACGTAAAAGATCTGTGTTATTGAGTAGGTTTTTATTATTTCTTTATTACAGTTTGTCATTAAGCACTATTCTGCCCTTATTATTTCTTAATACACTGTTAGCGAAAAACTAAGTCAACAGTAATTTTTACCATTTTTTACTTTAATAATATATTTTTTAAAGTATCATTTTTAGAGGCATTATCGATTCGTTGAAAGGTTTTGGACCTTAAAATACTTTGTTTGGTTCAAATACCTCATTTTTAAGCATTTTTTATTTTTATTAAAAACAAGTCTCATTTTCGGAATTAGATAGATTTGTTTACTAAAAAACATTAATTAATAAAACTTTGAGGCACTTTACCTCCATATTATTTTTATCTCCATTTTATCTTATCAATAATGATTTACAACATAAATTTTTTAGATACATTAATAGAACAATAAAAATAACAAATCTAAATTAAATTAAATTAAATATAAAAAAATTCACCACTTTGACCTTCACCTGAGAAAAAATAAAATCCCCAAAATCAATAGTACACAATACACAAAATCTTAAGAAACAATCACTGTAAAAAAATAAATCTTGCTGAAAGAATGTATTATGATCACACACAAAAACACAAACAAACACACACATATATATAGTTATATACACATGCATACATGTATGAACACAGATAGACATATATATATATATAGTTACATACACACACTTATACATATATGTAAACATAGAAACACACACAAACATATATATAGTTATATACACAAAACACACATGGATATATATATATACACAGAAAGTAAGTCAGAAACATAGATATATATATACATATATAGTTATATACGCAATGGCATGCACATACACACACATCAAAGCACCCACTAAACTACTAAAGAATAAATGCATAAAAAACAAAAATTAGAAAAATCAAATACTTCTTCAAACTTTTTTATGCTTCATTTTCAAACAAATATCTTAAAAAGAACAAATCTAGGTTAAAATCCATAAACTAATTTACAAAAAAAAAATCATAGAAAACTTAAATTCTTAAAACAAAAATACACATAAAAAAGTTTATAAAATCAAAGAGAGAAAGAGACATATCTTTCCTCATGCTGGAACCACAGCACGTGATCACCCACGGTGAGGCCCTACACCAACACGGGTAGAACCACGGTGAGGCCCTACACCACCACGGGTAGAACCACCGTGATACCCACCACCACCATGGCTGGAACCACACACATGGAGAGAGAAATGGAGCTAAAGTTGTTGGAAAGAAAGAATGAATGATAGAGAGAGAGAGAGAGAGAGAGAGAGAGAGATGGAGAACGAGAGAAGAAAGAGAGGGTGCGGCTGGGTGGGAGTCTGGGAGATGTAACGATAGAGAGAGAAAAGGTAGGGTTATGTTTTTAGGTTTAGTCAATTAGGGTTATATGAGTTTATATATATATATACTTATTATATAATAAAAGGAAAAAAAAAAGAAATTTTGGATTTTTGGGTTTAACTCGAAATCCGAAATTTTTTAATGCCCATCGAAATCTGATTCGATAACCTTGCGGATTGGGCAGGTTTAGCTCGAAATTGATTTTGGGCTTCGGGCTTCAGCTTTGGACCATCAGGCCAGACGGGTTTGTAGATGGGCCAGATTTTTCGGGCCCAAAGTGCAGCCCTATTGCAGAGTACCAAGCCTCGCGGAGGGTGACCTAGGATAGCTTGTCAAAAGCGGAATAAGCCTAATGTCAGTATCCTGAGAATAGAAAAACCTAGGAAACTAAAGTCTTGAGTCTGTGACCTAAGAAACAAAGATTGTTCAGAGCGGAGTAGGCTTAGCGTCTAGGGACTAGATCCTAGTAGCGCAAGAACGGACTTAGGTCACGTCCCATGGACATTGCTCCCGCGGAGCACTAACCAAGTCCCTTGATCTCGAGATGCAAACGGAAGGCTGAGTCATCTATACTCCGTCCTAAGGCATGGACTTAGGTTATTTCCCATGGACACTGGGCCTGAGGAGCGCTAACCATGTCCCCGGTAAGCCAGAGCAAAAATAGCATCAGGAAGTCGATGACTTGGGAAGCTAAGCTAGTCGACGA
This sequence comes from Humulus lupulus, assembly GCF_963169125.1. NCBI lineage: Eukaryota > Viridiplantae > Streptophyta > Magnoliopsida > Rosales > Cannabaceae > Humulus > Humulus lupulus. The sequence goes on along the minus strand of NC_084793.1, from coordinate 163,787,316 downwards.
GTGAAGCGTCCCTAATGTGACAAGACCCCATAACTAACTAGCCTGAGAAATACTGAGTGCCAAAGAGATCCAAGTAACACAAGATTTGATTTAGCATATTCTCCTGAGGACAGCGTGCGCCCGAGGAGTAATAACCAAATCCCAATCCTCGAGATGTGAACGAAAGCCCGAGTCGTCAGTACTCAGGAACGAGCCTAAGTCACCTAAGACTTAAGCATAATACTCTGCAGAACCTTGCACTAATAGCCCCAAAATAGCGCGAGAGTGGACATAGGTTTACCTTCCATGGACTCTGTCAATCTCAAGATGCGAGTGGGGGCTCGAGTCACTAGCAATCAGATTAAGGAATTGACCAAGAGTAAAAAACCCAAGTAGTGTGAGAACGGACTTTGGTCACCTCCCATGGACATTGTGCATGGGGAGTAATAACCTAGTCTAAGGGCGGGGAACTCGATTTCCTGAACCTAGGATGATGAGTTCAAGACTTCCACATGATTAGGTCTCGAGTTGTGTACTCGGGGGGTAAATCGAAAGGCCTAGGTTGACCTACCGGGGGCCACATACCCGGGGGGCAGGTGTCGAATGACCTCCTAGGGACTCGAGTCATTGGGACTCGGTAAAATAGGAAGACGTTAAAGTTACTTTCAAGTGTCGAGCACTAAGGCAAAACCCTACAATGCAAATAGACCTCCTCAAAGTCTGAGTCGTTGAAACTCAAAGGCGTAGGAAAGTCAAGTGCCCTCACTTGACATCGCATCAAAGTTACTCGTACGACTGCGAGCCTAAGAAGAAACACTAAATGCATAAGCGTCTAGACACTGGCAGGAAGATCCTTAAGCTCTAAGTACCGCAGGCTGACCCCGTCCTGAGCCATTGGAACTCATGGACGTAGGGTCATGTCAAGTGTCACTTGACTTCGCGTTAAAGTTACTCTTGAGGACCATAAGCCTACAAAGCAACACTAAAGACCTAAAAACTATCTAAGTACTAAGAGAAGTGAATAAAGACTCAAGTCATCGAGACTCGAGCACGAGACCTAAATCGATAACTTGGAACTCTCATGAGTTACGTTATGATGAGTTGAATTAACAATGTCCATGTTTCCTATTTATTAAATGTCAATTTGATAACAATAAAGCAACCATGGCAATAAAGTAGTGCAAGCTGACTAGGTGTAAATGGAAAAATAGTTACAAGAGTGCTCGGGGGCTTGAGTGTTGATTGTCTACACCCCAATAAACTATGGCATGCAGGCCTACTTAGCAAAAATGTATTATATAGGACAAAATTACTGGGGCCCTTGGCTTGGAGACACCTCTGCCACCAGCTCGATCACAGGGTCGACTTCGGGGATGCGACCCACCGCCGAAGCTTCCCTCTCTTGGGCTACCCTGGCCTCCTCCACCTCAAGGAGCACTTCGAGCATTATCCTCATCTTGGGCTCCTCGGTGAACGAGAGATCCATATCTCTGTTGCTCTGCCACGCAACAAAGGGTGTATCATCGACTATCATTTCGAGATCCTTTTCCAGTTATTCTACTCAGTAGCGGAGGTCTTCGGCCTCTTTAGCGGCAAGCTTAGCATGAGTAGTGGCCCATGCAGCGTCCTCCCTAGCCTTGATCAGCTCCTCAGCGTGGGCCAAATACTCTGCCCAGCTCAACCGGAGCTCCTCACGAGCCTTAGTCAGCTCCTCCTCCACGACCCGGGTATGACTCGCGACATCCTCTAACAACTTAGAGGGAGTGTCCTCTAGAATAGACAGCTCTGACGGCTCGGTGTCCAGTAGACTCTCCACCTCTTGGACACAGGCCCTCGTTTCATCCACTTCCTTTTAAGGGACCGCGGTTTGCCGGAAACGTGCCAACTTTTTCTAAGCCTCCTTTAGTTGAAAGGACCGCATCAATACGATGTCTCTGAGTTGTTGGTTGAGAGCCGCAGTCTGTGCCAAATAAGAATATCAAATAAGTAAAAAGATGAAGAAATAGATAATGAACTGAGATAAACATATAAAGACTTACCCTTACGGAGGAATGGCGGCTGGTGGCTACCAGTGAAACCTCATTGTCGCTGCCACAACGGGCGAGGTTGCGAGAAGGAAACTCACACAGGGACCCCGCTATCCCTTGGAGAAGCCCTACGACGAGCGGAGCAGCCTTCTCTCCTACTCTCCCCGCGAGGAGAGGCTCGAACTCCTCGCGGCTAGGAGGAGCAACAAGATCCTTCGGATGGTCCTCATGTAGGAACTCATCAAGGAGTTTGAAGTCCTCATCTCCCTCATCGATACGGGCGTTGTATTTCTCAACAACCCACTTATGCTTCTCGAAGTCTTCCCCATCATAGTGTTCCGAGAAGACTATCAATCGAGCTGTCGTGATTGGGGGGGAGTCGGGCACCTTAGAAGGGATTTCCTTACCCTTCCTGGATGATTCCCCAACTTGAGGGGAGGAAACCTTGAGGTCAATGACCTCACCAGGAGCCACCGCCCTCGCGTTGAGGACCGATGGAGCAGGAGTAGGGGCTGCGCACCCATTTTCTACTCTTATTTCTCGAGTTTGTGGCAACATGGAGTTATTACGTGGTACCTGAGCGATTGGCTGAGGCACTGGTGGATTCACAGGCATTTCTGTCCATCTGTGAGTGTGAGTCGCTTGTCCATTCCTGGGGTTTTTAGCAGAAGGGTTGTTCCTAGGAGTCTGCTTAGAAGGCATAGAGCATGGTGTTGCTGTTCTGGTGGAATGGCATACATTAGGTCGATTATTTCAGTGGGACCGAGAACTATGGGATGCACTTTGCCCCCTTCTGACATTCTCATCGGTTGTAGGAGGAGGTATTCGAGCCATGATCTTGTCTATTCGCCTGGGCAAGGTGGCTCCTGAGCTAATCGCTCTCCATTTCAATGGCAGTCAGGTACCCAGGATTGGTTTTGGTGGACAGAAGCCTGAACTTCCGGCATCGTCCTGGTCCACGTGATGTTTTCCCGGGCAGCGTTGTGCTGACGTACCTTCCCCAATGGAGATGGCCATACGGTGACCTCCTTTATCATCAGGTTGCTTCGTTTCATTGTCGTGCATGGAACGAGTAACCACCATGATGATTGTTTTGTTAAACATCGTGCGAGAATTCAAGATTAATATGCTCTTAATGAAAGCAGCAATTTATTGATGCAGTTTTTTGTCAACAAAGGATTTAGAATTTCGAAATAGAGAGATTCAGCTTACTGTAAAGAGAATGTAATGAAATATAAAAACACTCACAATTTACATCGTTCAGTGGTTAAAATCCACCTAGTTCACGAGTCACTATTATTGATCTGTTTAGGAACCCTAGACAAAATTGTTTGTGACAATTTTGGCAGAATTTTTGCATACATAATGTGTTTCCTTTTTTCTATCCATTCCCATTGTATTTATAGGGAATTATGGTGGACAATAAATTGTAATGGTACTATAAATGGTAACATACAATATTGGGTAACTTCCCAAGTTAATGAACTATTAAATATCATAAGTAAGCCTATTGTCGGTTTACATCAATCAATAAATATATATATAACGATTGTACCTCGATCTTTGTCATTTTCATCTCTAACGGTGTGGAAGATCCTAGGTTGTTCTGAACTTAGTCACATAGCCTTGAGCTGTTTGGCTAGTTGTTAACGAATCATCTTCGAAGTCTTGTCTTCTTTATTTATTTCGCGCCACCTATACCCCGAGCAAGATAGTTGAGATGGTGTTTTTAGGGTACAACAGATTCCTTATTTTAATGTGTTGTTGACTATTTTATTCATTATATATGATCTTAATTATCTTGTACGCATGCAATATCATATTCTCATAAATGAATATGGATTTTTTGATATTTATGTATAAATTATTCAAACAATAATTTCGATAATCAAATATAATAATATTTTACTTTTATTTAAATCAATAAAAATGTCTTTTCACATGCTTTTAGGGAACTAGCCCTAACAATCTCCCACTTTCCCATAAATAAAATGAGGCATCTCTCTCAATCCCATATTTTGTAAATGACCCATAAGAGACTTTGGAGGAACTATCTTGGTAAACAGTTTGTCATGTTTTGTTCCGACGCTATCTTCATAACTGTCACAGCACCTTTGTGCACAATCTCTCTTACCAGATGATATTTTCTTTCTAAATGCTTTCCTCTCTTTTGACTTCTAGATTCCTTTGAATTAGCTATTGCTCCATTGTAGTCACAATATAGGATCATTGGCTTCTCCATATTTGGAATCACTTCCAAATAGTATAGAACTTCAGAGCCAAACCGCTTCTTTAGGTGCTTCATAAGCTGCTATACACTCGACTTCCATGGTTGTATATGCAATACTGGATTATTTGATACTTCTCCAGACTACAACTTCTCCACAAAGAGTGAAAAGTGATCCATACTGACATCGATTTTTGACAGTCTTTGTCTAATTTTCAATCAAAACCAGTGTATCCAGTAGGTTTTAACGCACCCTTAATAAACAATCATATAATCTCTCATTCTGTGAAGATACTTGAGTATGTGCTTTTCCACAATCTAGTATTCTAAACTAGGATTTGATTAATAATGATTGATAATTCCCACTGCATAGCATATGTCGGGCCTTGTACACAACATAGCATACATCAGACTCCCATCTGCTGAAGCATAGGGATACTTTCTCATGTCCTATTCTTCCTGAGGTGTCTTTCAACATTGCTCATTGGAAAGAGTAATTCCATGTCTAAACAATAACTGACCTTTCTTGGAATTCTCCCTTGAAAACCTTTCCAGCACTTTATCTATATAATTTGCTTGAGAAAGTGCCAAGAGCTTGTTCTTCCCATCCCTTAGGATTTGGATTCCCATAACATAACTCGCTTTGCTCAAATCTTTCATTTGGAACTTTTCAACTAACAACTTCTTTACATTTGACTTTGTCTTTACATCATTTCCAATGAGAAGAATGCCATCCACGTAAAGAACTAAGAAAACCACTACTTTCCCTTTTATATATTTATATATACATTCTTCATCGACATTTTGTTCGAAGCCATATGTTTTAATTGTCCCATAAAAGGTAATGTTCTAAGATCTGGATGGTTGCTTCAATCCATAAATGGATTTTTGAAATTTACACATCTTATGATCTTCCCCTTTCTTCACGAACCCTTTTTGTTGTACCATATAGATACTTTCATCAAGATAGTCATTTAGAAAAGTTTTCTTAATGTCTGTCTTCCATATCTCATAGCCATTAGGGCTGCTATGGATAAAAGAATGCGTATGGATTTTAGGATGGCAACCGGAGAAAATGTCTCTTCATAATCAACAATCTGTGTGTGTGTGTGTGTGTAGATAGACTTTGGCTACAAGCCAGGCCTTGCAAGTCTCTACTTTCCCATCAACAACTTTTTTCTTCTTGAAGGTCCATTTACACCCAATGGGCCTGACTTCCTCAAGTGGGTCTACAAGTTTCTAGACTGAATTGGAATACAACTATCCCATTACATGGTTGATGGCTTCTTTCGATTTTTCCTTTTCACATTCTTCCATTGCCTCTCTTATAGGTCAATGGGTCGTCCTTGTTTGTGTTATAAACAAGGATGTGTGCTTCATGTTCATAATGAACAAGCTATCTCACAACCCTCCCACTACGACGTTACACCAGGGCTTTCTTCTCAGGAACTGTGGTCTCTTTGGTCAGCCACCATATAGTCCGTGTGGAGCCTCACCTCATGAGGTGATTGCTTCGAGTTTTGAAATCTTGTGAGGACCACTGGTCTTGTACTCTGCCCCTCCTGTAGTAGCCCATACCGTTGAAGGTCGACATCGGTAAAGAGGAAGGTGAGATCCAACTCCTCATCGTAAGCCTTTCGTCAAAGGAATCAATAAAAGGTGTATGGAGATAGGGACTTGAAATGAGATGTTTTAAGATTAAGGATCAAGTATGGGCTGGACACTATTAGACGAAACTATGTGAGGACAAGGTGGGATTGGTTCTCGTCGGGAAACCCCTCGCCCAGAAGAAGTTATCCTTGTAGTCTTGAGCGTTGATTTCATTGCCGCTGAGAGCCTTATAACCTTTCCCTAGGATCGTATGCTTCATTAAGGTGCAGTACCCATCCTGGTCCCCCTTCTTCCGGAAATGTCAAAAGCTGTAGATATACCGTATCTCAACTGGGGAAGGTGTGCAGGCCAGTTTTGTCTTCTACACAGAACGTAAAGCCCAACAGCACCCGATATCCATTCGGGGATAGTTGGAAAGGAGCTATGCCGATGAACTTTATGAATTTGACATAGTACTGGTGCAATGACAAAGTTGCACCAGCCTGGAGATGAGAGGCAGTCCAGGGCCCAAGCCCATGGATGCTCTCATGCGCCCTCTCGTCCTCTTGAGACAAGCACGCCAACATCTCACGAGTTTCCACCCCGTAGTGGGTCTGAATCTTCCCTAAGACACCTTGATCTCGAACACCACAGCAGTGTAGGGTTTGTCTGTTGGCATCAGACCTGCATTGGCTTCTTCCTCTGAAATTCCAACTCGAAGGTGTCTTTTCACCAGTGGGATAAGGTTCTCTCGTACTACAAGGGTTGACTATTACCAGCCATCTATTTCCCCTTCTCGGGGTATTTCCCAACTTCTTGGGCCATCTGTAAGATCTCAGCATCGAAGGCGTAGAACCCTTGTTTGTGTAGCTGGTGGAGCTCCTCGAACATCTGAAACAACATACCAAGTAGTTAGCATCTTGGCCCGAAGAAAGATGGGTCAAAACAAGAATCCCTAAGACTACTTCTTGGGGTGAAGAGGAAATAATTTCTAAGGGCTTAGGATGTCCTCGGGGCCAAAAAGTCGGCACCGAAGTACACCACCAAAAATTATGAACACTACTGAAAGCTGGGAATTTTCTAGATTCTGGTCGAATGTTTAGGAAGGAAAAAGTTGCCCAAGGTGAGCAGCAGGCCATTTTGACCACTCCTAACACCAAACTGTGCCTAAAAAGACCTATAGAAGATCAAAGCAGCCCCTCAAGTACCACAAAAAGCCTATTCCAAAGCATGCATCTAAACTCCCAAATTAAGCTCAACGCACACACAAAACCAGTAAATACTTACTCGATATATAATGTCAATAAGTGCTGAAATGAGTTCGAACGCTGAAGAATCGCTTGCCATTCACTCAGAAATAAGACGATTCTCACCAATTGTCAAGAATTGCAGAAGAAGGTCATGAACGGTTGAAGGACTGGGAAGCTTGAGATATAAGAGAGAGTTATAGAGATTTTGAATTTTGAATGGTAATAGTGCTTGCTGAGAGGCGGTTATCAAGTTTTTGTACTCATAGAACTTGGGGTGGAAGCAACCCCACCCCATCTGTCGGATTACCTACAACATAAACACTCGAGAAAATCCAACGGTCGGGATCCAAAAGGCATGGATCGTGATCATTAACATTGGAAAAGAATACATTGGGTATGGATCCAAAGGACACCAAGGGTAAGAATTAAACATTTTGAATAGTGGAATGGACTCCTCATTGATTTCACAGATTGATGGGCCTAGCAATAGGGAGTCAATTCATGGCATGACTTTTCAGAGTGAAGTCAGGGGAAGCCCAAGCATCTCCCCCCCGAAGACCATGATTAATTACTTCTCAGTCTAAGTCTCCACTGTCCGAACATGAGTGAAGACTTGGGGGCAAATCCTGTCCATGTTTTCACCATTAGACACGTGGCAATTAGGATGATTGGTGACAAGGGAAGTCATGAGCTTTTCAGAGTGTGAACTATTCTAAGCAACCTAGTATGATCAAGATGTGGAAGTCTCCGAGTGAGGCCACGCCCTAAGGTCTATCTTCAAGTCGAGGATGTCTCTAAATGAGGCCACATCTTGAGAATGCCCCGGGCCAATCTCCAAGTCATGGATGTCTCCAAGTGAGGCCACATCCCGAGGTCTATTCTCGAGGCAGGGATGTCTTCGTATGAGACCCCGTCCCAAGAAGCTCTCCTTACTCTCCCAGCTTCCAGGTTTAGGACTCTAATCCTTGGACCCAGAGTGGCTACCATGTGTCAGTCACTGCGAGCATGGGCCACCAGTAGATCATCTGACAGCTTTTGGTGGGCCTCAATTAGTGGTGTCGAGTTCGTACACTCGATAATTGGCATTTCTGACAACCCCGTCCGACATGGCGCAAACGTGTGTCGCACCCTGACAGTCACAGATATGTTCCCCATAAAGTTGGTGCGTGGCTTTCTGTAATGGGCCCCGTGGAATCCGCGTGGGTCGTAGTCTTTTTTTAGTGCACTCCTTTCTTGTATTAACTCAACATTAATACCCCAGGATAGGGAAAATTGTATGAATGATAGATGATTAACATTAATGACCCCAACCTCTATAAATAGGGCTAGGGTATCTCCTTGTAAGGGGTTCGGATTTTTAAAAAGAAAAACTTTGTAACTCAGTACAATATATACATTGCCTGAGAATCACCATTGGAGCTTGTAGAAACAAGCTTCAAGTTCACTAAATATCATAGACTCGTGGACTAGGGCACTTTTATAGCATGAACAACGTAAAACCCTTGTCTTATTTTGTATTAATTTCTTTATACTCTCTAGTTTAGTTGATAGTGAAAAAAGCAGTCAACAATATTTAAAAAGAATAATTAAATAAAAAAATAAATTTGAAATTCAAAATTCCAATCACAGGGATAAGAATCCCTGAGAGTGGCGCCACACACTCACTATGGAGTGAGTATGGCATGAGCCACTCTCTCTCTGTCCCTGATTTTATCATTTGTTTGTTTAATTAATATTTAAGATAATATATTTATCCAAAAATAAATAACAGTCAATTCAAAATTAACTTTATCTTAAAATATCAGTTTTAAATAAATAAATATCTTATAATAAGATAATAAATAAACTCTCTCTATATTAATCCAAACATGATTAATATTTATTTTGACATAAATTTTTTCAAAATAAAAACTATATAGTTAAAAAAAAAATTAATTCAAAACTAATCAATTGTCCATAACTATTTCATAATTATTTCCGTCCTCTGAAAAATTAATTCATTTGCAATTAAATCATTCTCTCTTCAAATCTTTCCTTTTGACAGCCATACCCTTGACAGTGTAGGACAGATGTGACTTGGGGACCGTGGATCTATAATACGAAGCTCCAATAAACCAAATTATTAACTAAAATCTTTAATATAATAATCTTATTTATTTATTCCATGATCATTTCATTATAAATATGGAATTGCACTCTAAGTATTTATAGAATTATATTTATAGACTTTTCTCTTGTAGTCCATGAATCAAAAAGATCCAGTAACCACAAACAGGAGTTCATGACTACTCAGAATTTAGACTTATCTAAAAATGATCATCTATTATGTTCCCAGCTCGGAATACTAACCCAGAACCTGCGAGCCCAGCCTCAAACAATGAAAGTTACCACCATCAATTAATAAGACATCCTCCATCTCTAATTAGGTATCCTTCATCGATTCGAGACATTCCACAACTTGCCCCAAGTGGACCTATAGCTAGCAAAGGGGCTCCATAAAGGCTTGTTCGTAGTGCAAGGAGTGCAAGCTGAGATAGAAATCCTTAATCCAAGCCTGAGCAAAGAGATAATAGCGAGGTACCAATGGGGGCAAACCAAGGGAATAGACAGGCGAGACAGCCTCTGCCAGCTGAGAGTTATATGTCGACGTCATGTGCTACTAGGATTAAGGTACACGTGGATAATCCACCTCGAAATCATGCCCAACAACAACAACAAAGGACTGTTAGTTTTCTCGAGGACAATAAAGATTATAGTAGGTCGGTGAGTGTATATAACACTGAACCTAGGTATTGCAAGAATTATCCTAATAATGGTCCCGACCTTCAAGAAGCATTAACCTCGAAGCTTCGTCCTTGGAAAACATCAAGCAACAACCAGGAGAGTCGCTTAAGAAGTATCTCGGTAGATTCAAAATTGAAGCAGCCCGAGCTCGAGATACTTTGAAGTTGATGATAGTATCCATCTAATGGTTATTCAAGCTGGGATCTTGCCTACAAGCCCCCTTTGTGATGATTTGCAGTGAAAACCAGTGCAAACCATAGCAGAGTTCATTCTTCGAGCTCAGAGGTTCATCAATGTAGAAGAGGTCAGATCAGTGCTATAGTTAGCGCCTCCAACCCCAATAACTACAACGACAAACATCAACTCAGCAACGAGCTCAACAACACCATCTGTGGCTCAACCTTCTAGTGACAATTCTTCCAAATGAAAGAAAAACGAAAAATAACACTTCTGAGGCATATGGGAATAAAAAGAAAAAGGGATATAAGTATATCTCCATTTACACCGTGTACACCAAGCTCACAGAAACGTGGAAGAATATAGATGTGTCGAATGAGAACCAAGTTCCATTCAAGTGACCTGAAGCAATGCACAATCAACACGCTAAACGAGATCAAAATAAATAATGTCAGTTTCATAGGGACATCAGTCACACGACTGAGGAATGCAGACAACTAAAAAATGAGATCGAAGGATTGATCTCGAGAGGCTATCTCGGACAATACGTTCAAAGCAGAAACAATAACCAGTCACAGGCTCCGCAGATTTAAAGGGCTGCTCCAACCCAACCTGCACAACAGCCTCAAGCCGCAGCACCCCCTGCAAGGGAGGACATTCAACCTCCCCCAATTGATGGAGAAGATGTAATAACCATCACCGAGGGACCCCACATAGCTAGAATGCTCAAAAGAGATATGTTCAAGAGTTGAAAACAGGAGATAAATCTCCTTATGTTCCAGAGCCCCAAGCTCCAAAGCAACAAAGGGTCGAATCCCAACCTATAACTTTCACGGAAGGTGATGCTTCTCACGTCTAATTTCCTCATAATGACCCATTGGTCATAATAATCTAGCTTTCATACAAAAGGGTTCATTGATAATGGGAGCTCGGTGAACATTCTTTATAAGGAGACTTTGGAGAAAATGGGTATATCGGTTTAAGACTTAAAAGTGTGTGCAACTACCCTGTATTGATTCTCAAGAGAAAGGATAGACAACACAGGGTCGGTCGATCTCCCGATAACTCTAGGAGAGTATCTAGTCTCACTCACCAAAATGTTTGAGTTCGTAGTAGTAGACATCCCATCGGCCTACAACGTCTTGCATAAGAAACTAGCCCTAATTGAGTTGGGGGCAGTGACGTCAGTAAGACACTTGGCATTGAAATTCTCTACACCAAGTGGAATTGAGACATTAAAGGGAGATCAATTAGCAGCCTGAGAATGCTACATTATCTCCATGAGGGGAAAAGGTCAATCTAGTGCCCAAACACTAGTTATGATTAAGGAAATAGAAGAGAGGTTTTTCGAGAATGAATATGAGATCAACCCAAGGATGGGAGAAGACATGGTTGACCTCGGTCCAATAGAGGAGCTTGAGGACATTCAGCTCGATGACAAAGACACCACCAAACTTGTGAAAAATGGGAAGAACCTCTCTAAGGAAACGAGATAGCAATTAATATGCTTTCTGTGGGAGAATCAAGATGTTTTTGTGTGGTCTCATTCAGATATGATTGGGATTAATCCTAACATAATAAGCTATGCACTAAACATAGAAAAAAAAAAAAACTTCCCCCTGAAACAGAAAAAAAAAATGAGGCTCCTAGATGATGAAAGGAAGCAAGCCCTGAAATAAGAGGTCGATAAATTAAAGGCAAATTGATTCATAAAAGATGCCTTTTACCCAGATTGGATTGTAAATTTGGTCTTAGTCCCAAAACAAAATGGCAAGTGGCGAACTTGTATTGATTACTCAGACCTAAATAAGGCATGCTCAAAAGATTTTATTTCGTTGCCTCGAATCGATCAACTCGTAGATGCAACATCGGGTAACGACATCATGTCCTTCATGGATGCTTATTATGGATATAGATAGAGATGCATGCACCTGATCAAGAACACATGAGTTTTATAATGGATAAGAGGCTATATTGTAACAATGTGATGTCATTCGGGCTCAAAACTGTTGGAGCAATATACGAGAGGGTGGTAAACCGAATGTTCGCTGAACAAATTGTGAATAACATTGAAGTGTATGTGGATGATATGCTTGTAAAATCCAAACACAATAATAACCATGTCGAAGACCTCGTGGAGTGTTTCACTATACTTCGAAAATATAACATGAGACCTAACCTACAAAAATGCTCATTTGGGGTATCGTCGGGAAAGTTTCTAGGGTTCATAGTAACTGCACAGACCATCGAGGAAAATCCAAATAAGATCAAGGCTGTAATAGATTTTCGTTCACAATGAAAGCATAAAGATGTTCAGAGTTTAATCGAACAAATGGCGACCTTAGATAGGTTCATCTCGAAATCCACCGACAAGTGTTAACCTTTCTTTAATCTTTTGAGAAGGGGCAAGAAATTTGAATGGACAGAAGAATGCGAGCTTGCCTTTCAAGCTCTTAAGAACACCTTGTCAAACCACCAGTATTATCTAAACCAGTGTTGGGAGAAGTACTGTACTTATACCTCGCCACAACCAAGCATGTAATTAATGCAACATTAGTTCGGAAGGACAAAAAAGTACAAAGGGCAGTCTATTACATCAGTAAATGACTCTGAGGGGTTGAGTCGCGGTACCCTCTAATGTAAAAGCTCGCATTATGCCTAGTGCATGCGTCTCAAAAGTTAGACCCTACTTCTAAGCGCATCCAATACTTGTGCTAACTGATCAGCCATTAAGGCAAATACTTTCAAAACCCAAAGCGTCGGGTCGACTATTGAAATGGGAAGTTGAACTCATGCAGTTTAAGATAACATATCACTCAAGAACGACTATAAAAGTCCAAGCACTGGTAGATTTCATAGTGGAGTGTACAGGAATATCCAACATAAGTCATAACCCCAGCTCAAAAGTTGTTGAGACTTTATGAAAATGGATCGGGGGCACCATCATGACAGATTTCATTCGGTGATGAGATTTGGATTCAAAGCATCCAATAACGAGGTTGAATATGAAGCACTAATAGCAGGGCTCCGAGTAACTTCTGAGCTAAAAGCTAAGGCCATACACTGTTACGGTGATTCACGGCTTGTGGTAAACCAGGTATTGGGAGAATATCAAGCTGGGGGACGAAAATGGCGTCATCCCTAGAAAAGGTTAAATCACCATTCGAACAGTTAGAATTTTACACAATCGAACAAGTCCCATAGGTGCAAAACTCAAATGTAGACTCCTTAGCTCGACTTGCGACAACTAGAGAAGCTGATACACTCAACGTGGTCCCAATAGATTTTTTGCCACAACCAAGTATCACCGGCTAGAAACAAGCGAGGTTGACATGATTGATTCACAACCAACATGGATGATACCTATAATCGACTACCTCAAAACCAGAAATCTCCCTAATGATCGGAATGAAGCTCGAAAGTTGATGTACAAAATTCCAGGATATACTATCTTGGAAGGAAAATTGTAGCGAATGGGGTATTTCTTCCCTCTATTGCAATGTGTAACTCCACCTTAAGTAAAAATAATCCTTAAATAAATTCATGAGGGGTTTTGTGGAGATCATGCTGGGGGGCATAGCCTCTCCAGGAAGTTCATAAGGCAAGGATATTTCTGGCCCACTCTAAAGGAAGATACATTCGCGTACGTAAAGCACTGTGACAAGTGTCAACGGTTAACATCAATACCTCAAGCTCGACCAAATCAGATCCTCATGGCCATTCGCATTACGGTACATAGACCTCATAAGATCACTACCAATGGGTATAGGTGGAATTAAGTATGCAGTTGTAGTAGTGGACTATTTCACTAAATAGACCAAGGTTGAACCTCTAGGTACTATCACCTTGAAGAAGGTCCTTGACATCATGGTCAAAAATATAATATGTTCATATGGGATACCAGGGAAGATAGTTTCAGACAATGCGACCTAGTTCGATAGCGAGCTATTCACTAAGTTTTGTGAAAAAAAATGGGATAATAAACTTCTTCTCTTTAGTAACTCATCCACAGGAAAATGATCAGGCCGAAGCCGTAAACAAGATCCTAAAGAGTTCGATGATGAAACAACTCAAAGAGGCCAAAGGAAAATGGCTAGAAGAACTACCACATCTCCTATGGGCTTATAGAACGACAGCTCAAACCTCGACTGGACACAAACCATTCTCGTTAGCCTATGGCTGCAAGGCTATACTGCCAATCGAGGTTGAAGTATTGACACTAAGTGTGACCCATATACACAAGACTCAAACCATTCCTAGCTCGAAGAATTCTTAGACCTAATAGAAGAAAAGCGAGATGAAGACCAGCTAAAAAATGTCCTGTATCAATAACGCACCACAAGGTACTTTAACGAAAGGGTTCAAGACAGACACTTTGGATTGGGAGACTTGGTTCTCAGATGAGTATTTTTTTCCACACAAGACACATCAGCAGGCGTGTTCATGCCTAATTGGGAATGACCTTACCAAATTGAATCCATCATTCGACTTGGAGTGTAATATCCGCCTTTGCATTTTATGGGTATTTCGGCAAATTGGCCTGTGATGGAAAATTGATCATTTATATATAATGATGCATATGTGAATTGTTTCTTTTAAATTTCATGATAATATACGATTTATTTCACGATATGTATGTGTATGACAGTGGCGAAATACGGTTCCTTTAAGTATGGGGGATGGTCAAAATAGAAATATGATTTTTATGGTAGAAAGTGTAATTAAGGAAAGCCAAAACTATTAGCTTTGATAGAAAATGCAAAAATGGGCTTAAGTAATTACTGAAGAAAATTTGAGAATGAGGATAGTATGGTAAATTGGCTTTATATGATTAATTGTCAGAAATAAATTAATATTGAGAAATTGGTTTAGAATTGATGTGATAGTCAATCACTTCTCATTTTGATACGCGATAGCGTAACAGGCGAAGAACACTTCTCTTGTTCTTGATCTGGATCATGGAGGCTTAGGGATCCAAAAGAGGACGTGGATTTAGTAATTTGGCAAACTAAGAACCATACAAAGGAGCAAGGATTGGGAGATTGGTGCCTAAATATTGATTGGTTAGTTCTCATAATTTTACTATTTAGGTTTGATGATAGATTTAGATTTTTGATGTTGAAAAATGGATTTTATTATATTTTTTATTATTTATGTTCATTATATGTTTAGGATTGGTTATATCTGAGTTTCAAGGGTTAGAAACATGCTAGGTCGATTGATTTGGTGAATTTGGGTCGAAACTATGCGATTTGGGGTTGAAACCTAGGTTTAAAATCGCATCTGTGATTTCTTTATTCGAGGACTATATCGACCGCGCCCAACTCTTGTGCGACCGTGCTACTCGGCTGGTTAGCCCTAGTGCTCTGTAGACGCAGCCGCTCAAGCTACCCTGAAATGCATATGTTTTAGATTTTGATGCACTCATTTGATAAAATTGGTTCCTTTTTTGAATGGGGTTTTATGCAATAGAGTTTTAAGACCTTCTTGAGAATATTTTGAGTATGAGTTATCTTTAAGAGGTATAGGGGTGTATTCTTAATATGGTTTTGGTTGGCTTGAGTTTTCAGCTTTCAATGTTATATGATATGATAGGCTCGCTAAGGATACTTGAAGGGATGCATTAATGTGTGTGGAGCACTGCTGGACCAATGGTAGGAAGCGTGGACACCTACACGCAGGGTGTACGCTCGACGTACTTAAGTGTGGTAACTTTGTATGATTTATTACAAATTATGTTATAAGCTATACTATGAATTATATTAGTAATTTTTTTACGAATTATATTGTGAACTATGTTATGAATTATGTTAAGAACTATGGTATGAATCATGTTATCAATTATGTTAGAAGTTATGTTATGAGTGATGCATGTTATGTGTGACTGAAATATGTAAGAATATGTGGTATGTTTGTGTGTCATGCTTACGCTAAATTTCATGCTCACAT
The DNA here is from genome assembly GCF_963169125.1 of Humulus lupulus. Lineage (NCBI taxonomy): Eukaryota > Viridiplantae > Streptophyta > Magnoliopsida > Rosales > Cannabaceae > Humulus > Humulus lupulus. The sequence continues at coordinate 163,771,333 of NC_084793.1, read as the reverse complement.
TATGATAAATTCCATGCTTACATTATTAAAAATGCATGCTTATGTTAATTCGTGCTTGGTTGCACAACTCACCAGATCAGCACTGGTTTACGGTCGAAACAACACCCGTAGTATATGATATGGATTGAACATGTTATGCTAGTATAGGTTATTTTATGCCATGTTTACATTAGGCTATGGTTAGGTTAGGATAGATTACATTATACTATGTTTATGTTACTGGCAATATAATTGATTATGGAACTTTGTATGATAAGGTGTCGACTATGAGTTGTTTATGTTTTAGATTGTGAAGATATGAGTTAGTTTATGTTCATATTTTACACTTTATGTTTTGTTTCTTGTACTGTTGGGCTTTGGGGATAGTGTCCTATATAGCTCTTCTTGTTGGGCGTTAGCTCAAGGGTCCTCTATGTTGCAAGTAAAAGTAAAAGTGTAGTTGACGAGGCGATGAGTTGGAGCAGGTTCGGTCAAATGAGTGCATGTTGTGATTTTCGACCTATGGCTCAAAATGGGTTGCTACTTGTGCATGGTTTTAAAAGTCTTCAAGTCAGGATTATATATTGATTTTTTAATAACTTTTCTTTTTACCAACAACACACAATTTCATCCTCAAAACCATTACCATGGATGAGGAAAAGGAATTGTTACTAAGCAAGAAATAACTAGACAAATAACAATACAAACCATTAAGTATTTCTAGAAAGTGAAATATTTGGTATAAGAAGTATTCGACCTCGCCAAGAACATGATCGAACCAAGAGTAAGCGAATAAACCATACATAATTGTATGGAAGATATTTAATGTAAGCTCGAAGTTTACTTGTATTAATAAACAAGTATGTTAAAAGCCACATAATAAAAGCTCGAAATATTTCGATTAGTAAAATATTGGGCATAATATGAAGGAAAAAATAAAGTAGGTAATATGCACAAGTTTTCGAGACAGAGAAAGTTAAAAGAATAAAACTACTTAGAAAAATAATTACATAACCAAAAGATAATAAAGTAGCTTGACCATGCGAGCTATAAATTGTTTTGGCCACAAGGACCTTAAATATTTACACAGGAAAAATATGGGTTGTAGTGCAAGACATAAATTATGGCTTTGGGGCCTGGTATCCACCTTGCGAGCTCCTTCTTTGGGCTTGGCAGCTTCCCTAGTTGCAATAGCGGCCTCTTCCTCCTCCAAGGGAACCTGCCACTTCCCTAGAAACTCCTCCTCTTTGGCAACAAGAAAACTAGTGTCAAGGTCAGGATTCAGGGACCATACATGATACATGGCCCAATCTATAACATTGTCTTTCTTGTCCTTGAACTACTCCAAGAGACGTTCTTTCTCTCTCTCCATCACCTGGAAGGTAGCAGTCTTTTCCTCCTCGAGCTTGGCATTTAGTTTTTCAACTCTTTCAAGCTCAGTTATTTTGGAAGAAAACTCCAATGCCTTTCCTTCAAGATCCTTATTGGTCTCCTCGGGCTCCTTCTTCGAATTCTTGAGCTTAGGTTCCACAACCTCTAGCTTGCCCTTCGTTTCTTTAAAGGCGTCCTCAGCTCGAATCTGAGCACTTTTGGCATCATAAACATGCATGTGACTTGTGGCTGCCTCATGACCAAGAATTTGGTATTGGAAAATAAAATTTAGGAGGTCCTACATCAATAGAAAAATGTTAAAGCAAGAAAAAAAGAATAAAAAAAATCTTTGAAATCAATAGTCAGAAACACTTACCAAGGTGATCAACTCTCCAGCCTTGTCGAAAGGAGTGGTGGTGTTCTCACAACTTCTCAAGAATTCCCAATGGGGACCTTGGAGGTTTCTGCTGGCTAGTCCCACATGAGTGAAGACTTCTGAACTGAACTTGGAACCAGAGACACCAGCCTCTCTGTCAACCACGAATAACTGCTCGTGGGGAGAGATTGTATACTTGCGAGCAAGTATCGGCGTGTGGGGAGAATGAACTTTCTTTCCTTGAGTGGGAGCTTTCCCAGTAGTAGGAGGGGGAGGAGCAGTCAAAGTTGGGAGAGCTAGAGAGGCGACTTGGGTCGAATTGGTTGGAGCAAGAGTCTTCACTGGAGGCACTATTGTGGGGCCGGAACAAGTAGCCTTGAGCCCGAGGTGCTGTTGCAGTCTCAACCACTTTGGTTACTTTGAAGTTTTGGTGGTCTTCGAGGACACCCAACAATAATTTAAGCCTTTCAAGGCAGGATGTTGGCTAAGGATTCTTTCGAGATCAGAATCAATCTCATCTGCAAAAGAGAAGGAAAATGTTAGTGTTCAATCACATTAATTTGAAACATGAATGCAACATTAGAAAAGAAACCTAACTAGAGGGTTCACCCTGGTTTGAACTCGAATCTAAGAAATCTTTATGTCCTCTAAGGATATCTCGGTAATAGTAGGACTGGATTCCTCACCTCAAAAAGTGGGAGACAACTTAGATAGAACTCGCCACGCATTCGAGCCATTAGGTAGTCCTATGTCGTCCCATACTTCATTAATAATATACATAGTTTGGGAGTCGGTAAGCCAACTATCATCCCTATGTACTTTAAAATCTACCCTTAACCAGATCATAAAGTTATTATGGGGGGTCTTAAAAGAAACTAGGACATTGGGTTCTCGCTCAAGAATATTGGGGGACCAGTTAGACATATCAAGGACTACTTTACGTCCATCAGACAAGCTAGGAGAAGCCTCGTCCCTTGAGCATGAGGGTTCAGCAGGAGAGGGAATGGAATCTCTCGAGCTCGAACCCACTTTCGTTTTCTTTGAAAGGGATTTGGAAGTGGGAATCGGGACATCCTATCATCTCGCATATTTTTGAGTCACAGCATCATCTTTAAACTCACCCTCACCGAGAAGACCGCATATGCGGAGCTTGTCCTAATGAAGGAGGTAGTTAAGAGACTGCTTGCCATATGGAAGCTTTAGGATCGCTTCCCTATGTTCCACCATGTCTTTGGTGGGCTTCAGGTGGTCAAAGTTGGTTGAACAAACTATTTGGATGAGCATTTGAGCTCAAAAAAGGGAAAAATTGAAGCGTTGAAAGCATTAAGGATGGAAACTTACGGAGTCTCTAGAAGGAGTAGAACTTGAACGGCTCGAGTCCATTAGTGTAACGCCCTGGATAGCCAAGACCATTACATTGTGTGTTTATAAAAGTGAAAGACTTGCTAATCAAGTCATTTAGTTAGAAACGTGTTACTGAAACTATAATTGAACTAGGGTTAAAAGATTCAGTCACAAAAGTTACATTTCATATAATCAAACATTTTTGTACATGGGATCCCAAAAGTAATAACGTTTAAAAGACAGTTTATAAAATTTCAGGATAAAAGTACAGCTACTAGCCACTCTAAGGGAAAAACAGACATTTAGGCTTTTCCCGTCCTATACCACTCATCGGGCGTGGTGGCCGATCAGCTGACCATGTACATTCAGCCCCAAAGCTCTCCTACTCAAGACTGGTCCACTTTGCCCTTCCCTTTACCTGTTCCACGAAGCATCTGTGAGCCAAGGCCCAGCAAGAAACCAGATAACAAAGCATAATCATTAAGCAATCAATTTACAAATCAACAATCAAACAACTCATAAAGCATAACCACATTCTCAACAATCCATAGTAGTAACATAATCAGGCATTCGGCATACCAAGTTCATCAATTAATGTTAATAACTAATTCATATATTAATCAGGATCGATGCCCTTAGGTCGCATCCCCTATTTATCCCACTGAATCTGGCCCGCTTAAACCGAGCTTAGTGAATACTAAGCTATCCTCAGCTACAAGTGGCCGAGTCGCGCCCTGTGCGCAAATATTGATTCCGGCACTCTTAGGCCGTTATTCATATGTCCCCATGGAATAATACCATCTATGACATCATACGAATATAGGGAGCTCTTAGTCCCAACATATTCACATAACCGGGTGCAGCTTTCTTACCTTTAGGTTCTGTTGACGGTGAAATCTCATCAACGAAATTAGATTGGAAAACTCAAAGGTAAGTCAGGTGATGTTTATATAAGAACTGAGAATAAACTTTAAGGAAAAGTAAACACAGATAAACAATGGACCAAGCCTTGGTATATTTCTCAATAGCCTCTGCATCCAATGAATTTTCAAACCCCTCATTATGAGGGGTCAAGCTCTATTTATAGCTGGGCTCTAATGGCCCCTCATACATGGTGGTCCCTCAGGACAGAATAGTACATGAGTACATTGTCAGGGGAGTGGTTCCAGAGGTAGTGGTCTTGCAGCCAGTACAAGGACAGGTGCCAGGATGATGCCTCCACTACTTGACCGTACAAATGTCAGAGGAGTGGCTCCAGCGTAGTGGTGCTGGTGGTCCTGATGCATGGTCAGAGACATGCAGTGAGTGCCTCCACCATCGATACTACCTTGTACCATCATGTCCTGTCTAGTACGGATGTTCTGAGTTACGCCCCTAAGATCCTCACCCTCACATAACCGGTTTCCGTACGCGTGCCTTGTCTCTAAAGGTGGCTCTCGTGTAGTCATGAGAGAGATAAGTGCGTGGGAGCTAGGCATGGCCGAGACGTGGCCTCGCAGATCATAAGGGCACCTTGCGAGATGGGACCATGTACCATGACATGGTGGAGGTGTTTCCTCGCGGGGCTTGATGGCGAGGTGCTGGGCAAGGCGCCTCCTACGAGCCGTGGGGGCGGGGTGTTGGGTGAGGCGCCTAGTGTGAGCCGTAGTGGCGAGGCGTAGGTGTCGCGAAGTGCTAGGCGAGGCGCCTCCTGTGAGCTGTGGGGGCGAGGTGTTGGGCGAGGCGCCTGGTGCGAGCCGTGGTGGCAAGGCGTAGGTGTCGCAAGGTGCTAGGCGAGGCGCCTCCTGCGAGCTATGGGGGCGAGACACTGGGCGAGGCGCTTGGTGCATGGGTGAGGCGGTGGCCTCGCGTGGGCTACTGGATGCGCGCAAGCAGCGAGAGGCGGGGCCTCGCGTGGGTTGTTGGATGCGCGCAGGCAGCGCGAGGTGGGGCCTCGCGTGGGCTGTTGGATGCGCACGGGTGGCCTCGCGTGGGCTGTTGGATGTACGCGGGCGGCGCGAGGCGGGGCCTCGCGTGTGTGGCTAGGGTGCGCAGCAAGTCGCCACATGGACGTGGGTCATGGACGGCCGCGTGTAGCGAGACCCTTGTGGCCTTGGCAGGCACTCGTGCCAGTTGGACACCCTTGTATGGCATTACTCTTGGGCCTCTCAGGGCATCCTCTTTTAGGCTTCCTATGAGACATGGGTTACGGGGAAAATACTGTGTCGTTCTGATTGCCTAGGGCTGATGAGGGTTAACCTTCATATTTTCCCTTGGTGGAATATGAGCATCCACGTATTACAACCATGGACTTAGAGATTTTTTCTTTTTGGTGGATTTTTGGCATCCACACTTGCCTCCCAGTCTATAGGAAGGCCTTTAGGCGTTCTTGTAGACTCTTCTCTCCCTTTTTATCGTAGATATATATATATATTTTTAATTATGATCAAGGTCCTTTGGAGCCCACGCGAAAGGGGGTTTAGTAGGTCTCTCTTTGGTGCTCCTTGATTGTATCTATAAGGATATATTGACCCCTTGAGTTCTAGTTATCCTTTTACATACTTTTGCGCGCGCTTATTATTTTTTTGCGAGAAGCGTCCTTCTCGTCATTAGGCATAGTACTATTTTTGTAAGCGTCTTCTTTGAGACCCTTTTTGGAAGCGTCTACTTGGAGACCCTTTTTGCATGCATCTACTTTTGAGACCCTTTTTGTAAGCGCTACTTTGGAGACCCTTTTTGCAGGCATCTACTTTTGAGACCCTTTTTGGAAGCGTCTACTTTGGAGACCCTTTTTGCAGGCATCTACTTTTCAGGTGACCTTCCCCCGAGTTGGGACTTTCATGGCTAGAGGGTCTTTGTTCAATCTCAAACTCGTTCAACAGCCCCCTAGCGCGACGCCCCCTTCTATATGGAATCTCCAGTCGTATTGGTAGGAGGGCAGCTGGAGGAGGGTTCGCTTTCTTCAACATAGAAGTTCTTATGGCCCTCTTCCACACGTATGTACTTCTGTGCTCTCTCGAAGAAGTCATCCAAATTCAAAACTTCTCTTTTGAGCATGCTCCCCCACAACTGGATTCCTGGACGAACTTCGGCTGTAATAGCCATCTTGTGCTCCGCTTTGGTTAAACCTCCCACCTTTGTTGCTTCTATACTGAACCTATGGATGTAGTTCTTCAGACTTTAATTCTCGCCTTGTTTTATGTCAGCGAGGCTGGTAATTGGCATGACGTAATCACAGGCTGCTTGGTGTTGCTGAAGAAATTCATCAGAGAATTGCTGCCATGATTTGATTGTTCCTGGCCTTAACCCCCTGAACCACTTGTACGCCACTCCTTTAAGCGTAACCACAAAGCAATGGCACTTTTCCCTGTTGTTGACCCCTCTTAACCTCATCAAATTATTGAAGGAGTCTAAGTGATCTTTTGGGTCCATAGTACCCTCGTACGAAGTCATGCGAGGCTCTCTAAAGCCAGTGGGCATTTGGTCAGCCTGAATCTCCCTTGTGAAGGGTGAATCATGGTCAAATTCTTCGTCATCCATGTGCCCCCCAATTGTAGTGGTGATCTTGCCCCGAGGGCTTCGCATTTTGGTGTCTAGTCCCCTCCTCTTTTCGCATAGGGAGTTTTGCAGGTTCTCGGGCTGATCCCTTGCCTTGGTTGTGTTCCTCAGGGGAACTGCGGGGGGTGCGTTTCTCACTTCTGACCTCTCCCCATGGAGCTCTTTTCTTAGGCCAAGGGGTGCCTCTTTTGAGGGGACTTCCTTACGACCATCACCTTCCCTCTGCCTTTGCTCCTGGGGACATTTTGCTGGCCTAGGTCCCCCCTGGTACCTTGTCTGGGGGGTTTTATTGGTGGAAAGTTGGGTTCCCCCATCGTCTACGGGGACAGTGCTTTCCCCTTTTTCACGCTCCTTCCCTTTACGCTTAGGGAGGGGTATGCTTGACTTCCCTTGCTGTAGGTCATTTAAAACCTCCTGCATGTTCTCTATCGTAGTTTCCAGCCTTCGAGTCTTTTTATGCAACTCCTGAATCTCATCCTTGTAGAAGTGCATCCTTGAGCTGGAACTTACCGAGCGCACCCCGGGACCCTTGCCTAGCCAGTTCATCGAGGGACCGGGGTCCTGGTGGCCTGAGCGTGGGGTCAACCGAGGCCGGTTAAGTGGATACACTAGTGGCTCTACATGACCTCCGTTGGGCTGGATATCTGGGGACGATGCTTCCCCCTCCTCCCCTAGGGGAAGAGGTTCTTCCAGTTCACCTCCATGCTCGGGCGGAGGGGGGTCTTTCTTGGAAGCCCTCCGCTCTACTTCGTCTCGGGGAACCTCAACCTCTTGTATCCGCCGTAGGCATTTTGAACGTCTTAGCATCTTTCTTTGTTGGAAGTGATGGAAGAACACTGGCTTGATGCTTGTTCTTCCAACAGACGGCGCCAAACTGTTGACGGTGAAATCTCGTCAACGAAATTAGATCGGAAAACTCAAAGGTAAGTCAGGTGATGTTTATATAAGAACTGAGAATAAACTTTAAGGAAAAGTAAACACAAATAAACAATGGAGCATGCCTTGATATATTTCTCAATAGCCTCTGCATCCAATGAATTTTCCAACCCCTCATTCTGAGGGGTCAAGCTCTATTTATAGCTGGGCTCTAATGACCCCTCATACATGGTGGTCCCTCAGGACAGAATAGTACATGAGTACATTGTCAGGGGAGTGGTTCCAGAGGTAGTGGTCTTGCAACCAGTACAAGGACAGGTGCCAGGAGGATGCCTCCACTACTTGACCGTACGAATGTCAGAGGAGTGGCTCCAGGCGTAGTGGTGCTGGTGGTCCTGATGCATGGTCAGAGACATGCAGTGAGTGCCTCCACCATCGGTACTACCTTGTACCATCATGGCCTGTCTAGTACGGATGTTCTGAGTTACGCCCCTAAGCTCCTCACCCTCACATAACCGGTTTCAGTACGCGTGCCTTGTCTCTAAAGGTGGCTCTCATGTAGTCATGAGCAAGATAAGTGCGTGGGAGATAGGCATGTCCGAGACGTGGCCTCGCAGATCATAAGGGAGCCTTGCGAGATGGGACCATGTACCATGACATGGTGGAGGTGTGGCCTCGCGGGGCTTGATGGCGAGGTGCTGGGTGAGGCGCCTCCTGTGAGCCGTGGGGGCGAGGTGTTGGGCGAGGCGCCTGGTGCGAGCTGTAGTGGCGAGGCGTAGGTGTCGCGAGGTGCTAGGCGAGGCGCCTCCTACGAGCCATGGGGGCGAGGTGTTGGGCGACGCGCTGGTGCGAGCCGTGGTGGCAAGGCGTAGGTGTCGCGAGGTGCTAGGCGAGGCGCCTCCTGTGAGCCGCGGGGGTGAGACGCTGGGCGAGGCGCCTGGTGTGTGGGTGAGGCGGTGGCCTCGCGTGGGCTACTAGATGCGCGCGGGCAGAGAGAGGCGGGGCCTCGCGTAGGCTGTTGGATACGCGCGGGTGATGCAAGGCGGGGCCTCGTGTGGGCTGTTGGATGCGCGCGGGTGGCCTAGCGTGGGCTATTGGATGCGGGCAGCAAGAGGCAGGGCCTCGCGTGCGTGGCTAGGGTGCGCAGCCAAGTCGCCACACGGACGTGGGTCATGGACGGCCGCGTGTATCAACACCCTTGTGGCCTTGGCAGGCACTTGTGCAAGTTGGACACCCTTGTATGGCGTTGCTCTCGGGCCTCTCGGGGCATCCTCTTTTAGGCTTCCTATGAGACATCGGTTACGGGGAAAAATACTGGGTCGTTCTGATTGCCTGGGGCTGATGAGGGTTAACCTTCATATTTTCCCTTGGTGGAATATGAGCATCCACGTATTACAACCATGGACATAGAGATTTTTTCTTTTTGGTGGATTTTTGGCATCCACAGGTTCTGATAGCTTGATTAGTGAAACTAATCCTCAAGCACGATCCTGTCCAAGCCCTAGCATACACCTAGTCACAGCCATAAATTAGAATCGTCACTAAACTTCAATTCCAAAATCTAGCGTCGGGACCAATCCCAAGCCCTCGGGAAGCCCTAATTCCACCAAACAGGGTGGTGGAATCAAACCCTAAGCCCCCGGGCAAAAACCCTAAGAATTAACCCAAAAATCCCATTCTAGAAATAGGGTAGCGCTACAGTGCCACAAAGTGGGCGCTATAGCGCTACAAACAGAGCCAAAATGCCCAAACAGCCAAGGCCTAGCGCCGTAGCGCCCAAAGGCTAGCGCTACGCGCTAGTTACAACACTCAACTTCCCAAATTTGTCTCCTTTGAATTTCATCGAACCAAACCTCTCCAAAACTCCTCCAAACCTTAACCATACCCCAAAACAAGCCTACCTACATCTATATCTCACCCCCCCACAACCCAACAACACAAAACCTAGCCACATGCACCAACAAACAAGGAAAAAGCCATGTTTGAGCTTGAAGCTCAAAAACTCCACAGAAAATCATAACAGTCCAGAATTCAAGTGACCAAGTCTAGAGTTTCTTACCTTCAATGGGGAAATTCTACCTTAGGCTTTCCTCCACACCTCTTCAGTTTTTGTTTACGGTAAGAACTCGTCAACAATATAAGGTCAGAAAACTCAAATTAGATTATAAAAGATAGCTAAGAGTAAGATGGAAAGAACTTGAAAGAGAAGAAAATACAGAGCTACAATGGAGCAAAGGTCATATATTCATTAACTTTCTGTCCATACAATGAATTTCCCACCCCCCAACCTGAGGGGTCGAAACCTATTTATAAGTGGGCTCTATTGGCCCCTGATACAAGTAGGTCACAGGGACAAGGACATATGCAGGTACATTGCCAGGGTAGTGGCTTAGGACATAGTGGTGTCTACCCTGACAATGCCAAAGTAGTGGTGCAGGACATCATATTGTCGACTCTCGTAAATGGTCGGGGGTGCTCAGGTAGTGCCTCCACTCTCCATACAAGTTCGTACCGCCACTACTCGTGAGACGCGGATGACAAGGCCACGCCTCTGTCCTCTTCATGATCATACATCCCATATCAATACATGTACCTTGTACCTAGTCATCCTCATCAATTCATGTTTGGCACCCAATGATTATTTGACATACAAATTTGGTGTTTCCAAGTGTTCCTCGTACGCATATTGAGGAGGCTCCAAACTTTACATGTCATGAGAAGCCAAGGCGCAAGGGTGCCTTGCTGGTGGCACCTACTTCTAGAAGGGAACTAGGGCCTCTTCAGTGAGGTACAGGGTGTTTGTGGCGAAACAAGATGCACGCAGGAGGCCTAGCGAAGGCCTCGCATAATGAGATGCTAGGGATCCTTTAAGGGTCTGACATAGCAAGAAGACCCTTGGAGACCCTCGTTTGGATGCAATGGTCTATGTAAGCGGGACATGAGAGGCCTAGCGAGGGACCTCGCATGGCGAGAGGGCTCAGGGTCCTTAGAGGATCTCGCATATCGAGACAACCCTTAGAGGTCTCGCATAGCGAGACAGCCCTTGAAGGCGTATGTGTGGACGCATGCGCCTATGTGCGCAGGACACGAGAGACGTAGCGAGGCTGCACCCTCGCATAGCGAGGCTGCCTTGTTGTGAGCACATGCGCTTATGTGCGCATGACATGAGAGACATAGTGAGGCTGCCTTGTTGTGATCACATGGAGGCAAGGCGCGATGTCTCGAGTAGACCCGGCGCGCGCGCGGTAGGCCAGCCGAGGACCCTCACACAGCGGGGGTGGCGTGCGCTCGGGAGGCCAGCCGAGGACCCTTGCATAGTGAGGGTGACATGTGCGTGGATGACTTGTCGAGGACTCTCGCATAGCAAGGATGGTTCTCTTAGCCCAACTCCTTCGATGCCAAGTGATGCCCTCGCCCCTTCGTGCATTCAGAAAGTTGCCAAGTAAGGCTCTCGCCCCTTCGTCCCACTAGCATGTGTCTCGTAATCTTTAAGGTGCCTCGTAGTGTAGAGGTCATCCTGAATGAAATTCACAAGGTATTAATTCCCACATTCACAACTTTTAACTCTCAAATCCTCAGGCTTAATTCCCTAGAATTCCCATCCAAAACTCAGTTCAAAAATCTATTTCAACACAAAACCAGAAACACAAGAACAACCTTGAAACTTACCTTAATTGGGTGAGTAACTTCTGCTAATCCTCAAGCTTTATCTAGAACCTTAGCCCCAAGCTCCAGCCCAAGTTTTCCTGAGTTAAATCTTCAAAATTCCTCAAGAGGTGGTGAAGGATGACCAAACCGATTGGGGGAGAAGAGAGTTAGTCTAAGTGTTATGTTTTTTCTTCTTTCTTTCCTCTTTCAGTTTCCACTTCTTTCTGACAATTCCACTAAGTCCTAAAAGCTGAATATAACTTATCCCTTTAAATTCAAATGACCATATTGCCCTCCCAATTATAACTAAACCTTTAAGTCCTTCTAAGGGGATTTTGGTCATTGCTCCCAATTCCTGCTAATTCCTCGAGTGTTCCTAAAAATTACTGCTTAAATCCCAACATCAAATAATCTCCAATATATTTTCCAGAAATACCCTCGAGCTCCCCCGAGCCGGATATAAATTCCCATCGTGACTTTTCTGCTAAACCTCTCACTAGGATCGCCTTGAGTCACTAGCTGCAGATATATCCACATAATAATGTGGTCTCAACAATTTATCACAAATATTTACATTTATGCCCTCAATAGGCCAAAATTACGAATATACCCTTATAACCTAAACCGCGCCTACATGCATACTAATACTCAAAATCATGCATCTCATATATCCATATAATCATATAAGCATGCTTTTAACATAATCATGCATTTAATCATTTAAACCACACATAATCCAGTTATGCCCTCCTGGCACACTAATCAAGGCCCTTAAGCCTTATTAGTAATTTTTGGGTCGTCATCCTAATGAGAATTTTGTCCTCAAAATTTACCTAAATAACTCGGGATACTGATCCCGCATTGCTGACTCCAGCTTCCAGGTCTTCTCCTCGACCCTACTATTCCTCCATAACACTTTAACCAGAGGAATCATCTTATTCCATAGTACTTTATCCTTCCGATCCAAAATCTGAACCAGTCTCTCCTTATAGGATAAATCTATCTGCAATTCCAGGTTTTCATATTTTAACACATGTGTCATATCTAAAAATACTTCCGGAGCATAGAAACATGAAATAGATTATGAACTCCTAACAACGAAGGTGGCAAAGCTAACCTGTAAGCCACCTGGCCGATCATTTCCAGGATCTCAAAGGGTCCGATGAACCTAGGGCTTAGCTTGCCCTTCTTCCCAAATCTCCTCACCCCTCACAGTGGTGAAACTCGAAGAAACACGTGGTCCCCAACTTGGAACTCCACGTCCCTACGCTTAGGGTCAGCGTTGCTTTTCTGTCTGCTCTGTGAGGCGAGCATTCTAGCTCAGATCTTCTCAATAGCTTCATTCGTCTTCTGAACCATGTCCGGCCCCAAGTACTTCCTCTCACCCATTGCATCCTAATGAATGGGTGATCCACATCTCCTCCCATATAACATCTCATAGGGAGCCACTCCAATCGTCGATTGGTAACTATTGATGTATGAAAACTCAATCAACGGGAGGTACTTACTCCAAGATCCCTCAAAGTCGATCACACATGCCCTGAGCATATCCTATAATACCTGAATCGTCCTCTTAGACTGTCCATCAGTCTAAGGATGAAAGGTCGTGTTGAACTTCAGCTGAGTTCCCACAGCCTTTTGTAAACTACCCCAAAACTTGGATGTAAAGATAGGATCCCGGTCTGACACAATAGACTTAAGAACCCCATGGAGATGTAAGATCTCCCTCACATATAACTATGCATACTGATCCACTGTATACGTCGATCTCATTGAAAGAAAATGAGATGAGTTGGTGTATCTGTCCACTATCACCCACACCGAGTAATGAACCCCTACTGTCTTGGGTACACCTCCCACAAAATCCATCGTAATATCCTCCCATTTCCACTCGGGAATACCCAAAGGCTGAAGCAACTCTACTAGTCGCTGATGCTCAGCCTTCACCTGCTGACAGGTTAGACATCTAGCCACGTACTCCACTACATCCTTCTTCATCTCGGGCCACCAATATAATGTCCGTAGATCCTGATACATCTTCGTGGTACCCATATGAAGTGAGCACGGCGTAGTATGTGACTCATCCAATATCTCTCGTCTAATCCCCACATCAGCTGGAACGCAAATCCGCCCCTGATACCGTAGCAAGCCCATCTTAGAAATAGAATAGTCCTTAGCTACTCCCACTAAGACATTCTCTCTAACCTCCTGTAACTGAGCATCTACCAACTATCTTTCCTTAATCTGCTCTAGCAGGGTCGACTGTAAAGTAATGTTGGCCAACTGGCCCACCACCAATTCTATCCCTGCTCTATTCATTTCATCAGCTAACTTTCTCGAAATCTGAATATAACTGCATAACTGCCCCGAGCCTCTCCTACTCAATGCATCCGCCACTACATTGGCTTTCCCTGGGTGATAAAGAATGTCACAGTCATAGTCTTTTACCAACTCTATCCAACGTCTCTGCCTCATGTTCAAGTCCTTCTGTGTGAAGAAGTACTTCAAACTCTTGTGATCAGTGTATATCTCGTACTTTTCCCCATACAGGTAGTGCCGCCAAACTTTCAGTGCGAATACCACTACTGCTAACTCCAAATCATGGGTATGATACCGCTACTCTTACTCCTTCAGTTGTTCTGATGCATAAGCTATAACCTTCTCATTCTACATTAACACACAGCCTAAACTCAGCCTTGACGCATCGCAATAAACAACAAACTTTCCTTCCTCCGAAGGAAGACTCAACACAGGTGCAGTAATAAGTCACCACTTCAACTCTTGAAAGTTGTTCTCACACTTGTCTGACCAGAAAAACTTCAATTTCTTCGAAGAGCCTTCCCACAAACTGCCTGTAGTAACTTGTCAAACTGAGAAAAATCCAAACCTCCGAGGCGTTCCTTGGCCTCGGCCAATCCCTAACCGCCTCCACCTTAGATGTATCCACCTTAATCCCATCTGCACCAACAATATGTCCAAGGAATGTCACTTCTGGTAGCCAAAACTCACACTTCTTAAACTTGGCGTACAACTGGTGCTCTCTCAACCTTTGTAGAACCTGTCAAAGATGAAACTCATGCTCTGCCTCTAACCTGGAGTACACTAAGATGTCGTCAATGAAGACGATGATGAACTGATCCAAGAAGTCCTTGAACACTCTGTTCATTAGGTCCATGAAGGTTCCTGGGGCATTGGTCAAACCAAATGAGATGACCAGAAACTCATAATGCCCATACCTCGTTCGGAAGGCCTTCTTCGGTATGTCCTCATCCTTGATCCTCAACTGATCAATCTTTGAGAACACCGTCTTACCCTACAGCTGGTCGAACAAGTCATCAATCATTGGTAGGGGATACTTATTCTTGATGGTTAACTTGTTCAATTCCCTATAGTCTATACATATCCTCAAAGTCCCGTCCTTCTTCTTCACAAACAAAACTAAAGCACCCCATGGAAAGTAGCTCAGTTTGATGAACCCCAAATCCAGAAGCTCCTGTAACTGTATCTTCAACTCCTTCAGTTCTGTCGATGCCATTTTATACGATGCTCTTAACACCGGCTCTATCCCTGGCACGAATTCAATGACAAACTGAATCTCCCTGTGCAGTGGCAGCCCTGGTAAGTCCTCAGGGAATACATCTAAAAATTCACAAGCCAATCTAGTCTCTCCTGACCCTACTGGCAGTACTCTAGTGGTGTCTACCACACTAGCTAGGAATCTTATACATCCTCCTTGTAATAGGTCCCTAGCTCTTAGTGCTGAACTCATAGGTATGCGGGGTCCACATACCGCTCCCACGAAGACATAAAGATCCTCTCCCTCTAGCTCAAACGTCACCATCTTCCTTCTACAGTAAATAGTAGCCCCATATCTGACCAACTAATCCATTCCTAGAATCATGTCGAAGTCCTCCATATCTAGCTCAATCAAATCCACAGAAAGTTCTCTACCATTAACTATCACTAGCAGTGCTCTAACCCACCTCCTAAAAACTACCAGTTCCCCTGTAGGTAATATAGGCCCAAACCCCACAGTACGGTACTCACTAGGTCTACATAATCTATCAATTACTTTACTAGAAACAATGGAATGTGTAGCACCAGAGTCAATCAATACAGTAAAAGGAGAGCCAGCGCTAGAAAGCTGACCTGTCACTACCGAGGGACTAGCCTCGACCTCTGCCTACATCAAGGTGAACACTCAGAGTCAAGCTGTCCACCTTCCTTGCTTCCCCCTTCTTCATTGTCGGGCAGTCTTTCTTGAGGTGTCTTACCACCCCGCACACATAACATGCCTTAGCCCGACATTCGCCCAGTGGCGTCTTCTGCACCTCGTGCGCTCAGGATAGCTCCTCCCTGATGGCCACCCTGAGTACCCCAAACTCTCCTATCAGGACCAGGAGCAGTCAAAGCATTAGGGGTCTTCCTCTTCAGATCACTGGGGCCTCCGCCCCTACCAGACCCAGAATAGGGAGGCATCGCCCTGCGACCCTCCCGCCTTACTGCACTCTCCCTCCAGATCTTATTCTCCGCTTCCTCAGCAGTAAGAGCCTTCTCAACAGCCTGGGCATAAGTTGTCCCCATAGGAATTGTTGTAATCCTCACATCCCGGGCTATCATAGCATTAAGCCCTCTAATAAATCTATCTTGCCTATCTGCATCAGTAGGCACAAGATCCGATGCAAACTTCGCAAGTCTGTCGAACTTCAGAGGATATTCTGTAACTGTCATGCTGCCCTGGACCAACCCCACAAATTCATTTACCTTTGCTTCCCTGATGGCAACATTGTAATACTTCTGGCTGAAAAAATCCTTGAATCCTTCCCAAGTCAATGTAGTAACATCCCTGGTCTATGATGCCACTTCCCACCATATGGGGGCATCCTCTCTCGGCATATATGTGGCGCAGGCCACTCTGTCATGTCCTTCTATCCTCATGAAATCCAGGATAGTAGTAATCATAGTTATCCACTGTTCGCCCTTCAGTGGATTAGGTCCTCCCTCAAAATTTGGGGGCTACTACTTCCTGAACTGCTCATACAACGGTTCCCATCTGTTCCCAACCTCTTCTGGTTGTACAACTGGTAACACTACAGGTGGCACAATAGGAGCAGCACTCCCTGATGGAGCCTGCTGTCACAGAAGTCAGATCTGCTCATCCTGGCTCTGTAGTCATGCTTGCATGTTTGCCATAAGTTGCTGCCAGTTCTCAGGGACTGGCGGAGGGGTCTGGCCCTGGTCATCATCCCTTGACTCAGACCTACTGCTGGTAAGTCGTACAGATCGCCTTGGATGCATAGCTATCCAAGGTAATTTGCAATCAACAACTCGGCGGTCAGACTATGATGGCAGGGTAATAATCCTTCCATGATCCATCATTGGAACTCAAGCTTTCACAAAAAATCAAGATATAACAGTTTGTCCAAGTATTCTCCATATATTAATTTACATGCATAGCAATGCTAATAAGCATGCCTCAATGTCATCACACAATAGTCAAGGGCTAGGCCCTATCAGTATCTCATGCTTCCTATTAATCATACATATATTAACGTTCATATTCCTTTCTAATCATTTAAGCATATAATCATGTATACACAATTACCAAACCCTGATTCGAGCTTGTCTTTCGCAGTGAAAGCACATGTCCAAAAAGTCTTCAGGAACCCTTAAACCTAGGACGCTCTGATACCTAGTTGTAACGCCCTGGATAGCCAAGATTGTTACATTGTGTGTTATAAAAGTGCAAGACTTTCTAATCAAGTCATTTAGTTAGAAATGTGTTACTGAAACTATAATTGAACTAGGGTTAAAAAAAATCGGTCACAAAAGTTACATTTCATATAATCAAACATTTTTGTACATGGGATCCCAAAAGTAATAACGGTTAAAATACAGTTTACCAAATTTCAGGATAAAAGTACAGCTACTAGCCACACTAAAGACAAACACAAACATTTAGGCTTTTCCCGTCCTGTACCACTCCTCGGTCGTGGCGGCCGATCAGCTGACTATGTACATTTAGCCCCAAAGCTCTCCAACTCAAGACTGGTCCACTTTGCCATTGCCTTTACCTGTACCACGTAGCACCCGTGAGCCAAGGCCCAACAAGAAACAAGATAATAGAGCATAATCATTAAGCAATCAAATTACAAATCAACAATCAGACAACTCATAAAGCATAACCACATGCTCAACAATCCATAGTAGTTACATAATCAAGCATTCGGCATACCAAGTTCATCAATTAATGTTAATAACCAATTCATATATTAATCAGATTCGACGCCCTTAGGTCGCATCCCCTATTTATCCCACTGACTCCGGCCCGCTTAAATCGAGCTCAGTGAATACTAAGTTGTCCTCAGCTACCAGTGGCTGAGTCGCGCCCTGTGTGCAAATATATATTCCGACACTCTTAGGTTGTTTATCATAAGTCCCCATGGCATAATACCATCTATGACATCATACAAATATAGGGAGCTCTTAGTCCCAACATAATCACATAAGCGGATGCAGTTTTCTTACCTTTAGGTTCCGATAGCTTGATTAGCGAAACTGACCCTCAAGCATGATCCCGTCCAAGCCCTAGCGAATACCTAGTCACAGCCATAAATTAGAGTCATCACTAAACTTTAATTCCAAAATCTAGCCTCGGGACCAATCCCGAGCCCTCGGGAAGCCCTAATTCCACAAAACGGGGTGGTGGAATCAAACCCCGAGCCCCCGGGCAAAAACCCTAAGAAATAACCCAAAAATCCCTTTCTGGAAATAGGTTAGCGCTATAGCGCCACAAAGTGGGCGCTATAGCACTACAAACAGAGACAAAATGCCCAAACAGCCCAGGCCTAGCGTTGTAGCACCCAAAGGCTAGCACTACAGCGCTAGTTACAACACTTAACTTCCCAAATTTGTCTCCTTCGAATATCCTAGAACCAAACCTCTTCAAAACTCCTTGAAACCTTAACCATACCCCAAAACAAGCCTACCTACATCTATATCTCACCCCACACAACTTAACAACACAAAACCTAGCCACATGGACCAACAAACAAGTAAAAACCCATGTTTGAGCTTGAAGCTCAAAAACTCAACAAAAAATCATAAAAGACATGAATTCAAGTGACCAAGTCCAGAGATTCTTACCTTCAATGGGGAAATTCGACCTTAGGCTATCCTCCACACCTTCTCAGCTTTCAACTCTCAAATCCTCAGGTTTAATTCCCTAGAATTCCCATCCAAAACTCAGTTCAGAAATCTATTTCAACACAAAACTAGAAACTCAAGAACAACCTTGAAACTTACCTTAATTAGGTGAGTAACTTCTGCTAATCCTCAAGATTTATCAAGAACCTTAGCCCTAAGCTCCAGTCCAAGTTTTCCTGAGTTAAATCTTCAAATTTCCTTAAGAGGTGGTGAAGGATGACCAAACCGATTGGGGGAGAAGTGAGTAAGTCTAAGTGTTCTGTTTTCTTTTCTTTCTTTGTTCTTTCAGTTTCCACTTCTTTCTAACAATTCCACTATGTCCTAAAAGCTTAATATAACTTATCCCTTTAAATTCAAATGACCATATTGTCCTCCCAATTATAACTAAACCTTTAAGTCCTTCTAAGGGCATTTTGGTCATTGCTCCCAATTCCCGCTAATTCCTCGATTGTTCCTAATAATTACCGCTTAAATCCCAACACCTAACTAATTACCAATTACTTTCCTCAATATCAAATAATCTCCAATATATTTCCCAAAAATACCCCCGAGCTCCCCCGAGCCGGGTATAAATTCCCATCGTGACTTTTATGCTAAACCTCTCACTAGGATCGCCTTAAGTCACAAGCTGCAGATATATCCACATAATAATGTGGTCTCAACAATTTATCACAAATATTTACATTTATGCCTTCAATGGGCCAAAATTACGAAGATACCCTTATAACCTAAACAGGGCCTACATGCATACTAATACTCAAAATCATGCAACTCATATATCCATATAATCATATAAGCATGCTTTTCACATAATCATGCATTTAATCATTTAAACCACATAAAATCCATTTATGCCCTCCCGACACACTAATCAAGGCTTTTAACCCTTATTAGAAATTTTTGGGTTGTCACAACTAATCCATAAGAACTATGTCTTAAAGTTAAAAGGATTGTTCAGTATATCCTTGAAAATTATTCTTTCTCAGGGGTAGCTCGACAAATAATAGAATCCATCCCCACCTTGAACTCGGGTATGGTTGCTTTTCTAGCAAAAGAGATATAAGATTTCATATGTCGATGCCCCCTCCCATGACATCTTGTGGTACAGCAACCCCAGTGTCGCTGGGACTCGATATGAATTGGATTGTAGTTGGAATGAGGCTAGACCGATCCAGTCGGTAAATTGTCAGAAAGAGTACTTCAAGGGAGAAAGTGCCCTAGCTTGCATATGCTCGTGACTCCAGACTGCGATCTTTTATTCCCTCCCTGGGTTATCCTCACTTGGCTCTTGAGAGGCTCGGGAGCTCGACACACTAATTCAGCTGAAAATTTTAGGCCATGGCAAGACAAGAGGTCTGAAATTTGTCTTGTGGTCTTAATAGAACTCTTGTAATGGTCAGCCTCAAAAAATTCACTCTATGAGGTAGAAAGGGATGATATTTGTGGGTGTTATCCCCAAAATTTCAATTCGATGACGTGGCAATCAGAAGTGACAAGTGGCAATGCATGGTCATTAAACGGCACATTAATAGTCAATAAATGTGTTGGATCTTCGGAGTTATGATAAAGTGATCTGACCGATTTGATAGAATTTCTGTCCGACCGGTGAAGATTTTTGACTGACCAGTCAAGTGTTTTGCTAGACCAGAGATGTGTCATGCTAGACCAAAGAAGTGTCATGCTAGACCAGAGATGTGCCATGTTAGACCAGAGATGTGTCATGTTATACCGGTGGAGTGCATGGCCGACCAGTGAGGTGTTTGGCCGACCGGTGAAGTATTTGGCCGACCGGTGGAGTGCATGGCCGACCAGCGAAGTATTTGGCCGACCGGTGGAGTGCATGGCCGACCAGTGAGGTGTTTGGCCGACCGGTGGATTGCATGGGCGACCAGTGAAGTATTTGGCCGACCGGTGGAGTGCATGGCCGACCAGTGAAGTATTTGGCTGACCAGTCTTTCTTCAAGGAGTGAAGTTGGCCGACTAGACAGATCATCGTTATGCAAGCAAAGTTTCAGTAACGGCTTCGGCTAGAATTAGACGTACCTACGCGGGAATCTCTCAGTTTATCCCAAAGAAGTCGCATATTGTTGTATTTTAAATGTTATTATTAATTAAATATTGTGAGAGTAACAGAAAGGACCCAGTCAAAGGGAATATCTGATGTACGATCCATGAGCCTATAAATAAATGGCTCATGGCAACATTTGGAGGATCTGATCTTTTTAGACTGAGAAAAACTCTCTAGTTTGGAGACTTTGGGACTGTTACTTGAGGTATTCTTTGGGCATTTTCTAAGAGAGTTTAGAGAGAGAAACTATGTATTTTTCTACTTACACGTAAGAAATTCAGTTAGCTCAAGTTCATCTGATCTTAAGTGTAGGATATATATCACAACTCCAAGTGGATTAGGCTATTACCAATAAATTTGGGCTGAACCACTATAAAATTATCTGTGTCGTATTTTTCTCTTGAAGGTTCATTATAGTTTTGACGTCTACTCGTCGTTGGCCAAAATCGTGGTCAACAGTGGGGCTGATGGTTTAAGGGGTTTGCTTGAAGAACTCTCCATGGTCTCATAGGAGAGTTCATTTGGGTGGTAGGCAATGGCACTTTAAAGGTGGGGTCCAAAGGAACTGGACAGAACTCAAGGTCGGGGTCAAGATAAACTACAAACTGTAACCATCTTCTTTGTCCTTCTTCAATTTTGGTGATTTGATGTCGAAAATGAGCAAGTATGTATTCACATTCGAGACGCTGTTTGTGCTCTTGTATCAGTCGATGGTTTTGAGTAAAAGGAGATTCAACTCGAGGCGAAGGAGGATGATAAGGAATCGCAAGCTCGGGCCCCCACCGACTCTGCAAAGACTGGATCATCTAACAAGGAACGAAAAGGTGAGGTCCCATTATTTAGAAATATATGAAAAATGAAATATCTTGAAAATTTGAGATTAAATAAGCTTGAAATAATGGGATAGAAGTTTCAAGTAATTCAGGTCGAATCTGGCTCGAAGTATTGAGATTGAACCCACGTAGAGTGGGTGATTAAACTTCTAATTTGGTCTATCCCAATTTTATAGGTAACAATGGAAAGTTACCCAAATTGGGGTTATCATCGGTTTGTGTGCATTAAAACCTTATTCTAAAACTCTATTTCTTGTACTACATGATACCTATAGCGTACCACTCTACAACTCAAAAACCCACTATGTTTACCCTACAAATGCCTATTTATTCTCACAAATCACTCACTTAGACAAATCAAAATCCTTCTCTTTCAAAAAGATTTCAAGGACACATCAAGAACAGGAAAAAAAAACTCATGCACAATAGAAGAAAGGTCAAGAACTTACACTGAGGAAGTTGGTGATGAAAATGAAGTGTAGAGAGATTCTTGGAAATTCGTTGTAGAAGGGAGAATAAGTAGGAAATTGGGGGATTTCATATATCTTTTTCTTTTTCTTTGAAGAGATTATGCGAAAAGCTTAAACACTCTAGTTTTGTTTTAAAAGAAAGAATGAAAGTGATGAAGAAGGAGAGAATAAGGGTATAAATAGGCTTAAAATGGGGATTTTTCGAGTGAATCTGGCTCTTAAATTAAAATAAAACATGATCTGAGGGACCACGTTAAACCTCAAAAAGTGGCAGCAAAATGTAGGAGGTGAAACGACGTGGGCAGAAGAAGAGTACTTGAGTACTCTCAATATCCATTCATGTGATGACACGTGTGCATACTCGAGTGAGGTAGGTAAGCATGTTTCTCGAAAGATAAGTTCAAAAGTTTCCTTCTCATAGGACTTGAAAAGATACTTTTGAGGGGGGGAAATGTTACACCCAAAATTTCAAGATATAAATAACAGCCTTGAAATGTAGGCTCGCAAGTGTGGAGATCAAATATGCGGAGAACAGTCAGTATGGTTACTTATGCATGTTTACCGAGTTTTTCGAAAATGAATACGAACGGAATAATAAAAAGGTAAGAACTGTAGAAGTGCATAAATGTAAATAAACAAACAGTGTTTTTACGTGGTTCAGGCGTTAACGAGCCCTAGTCCACGAGTCGATGTTATTATACTTGTAGAAAATAACAGTTAAACAGCTGGTGTACAAGAAACTCACAACCTCACAGTGTTTCTCTCGAGTTCTCTTGGAGAAGATGAAGCTAGAGAGATTTTGGTAGAGTTCTTGCTATGTGACTTGTTGGCCGTCCCCCTTATCGTAAAATGAGGGGGTAGCTAGGGTTTTGGATTAGGGTTTTTCTCTACTCCCATGAGTCTTGATTACACCAGCCATAAATAGGGGATACAATTACCGTCGTCACCTGGCTACCAGGCTCTATGTGGGTATATTTACGTGAAAGTATGGGGAATACACAAAGGCAGCCGTCTTTTCCAAGTTGTCAGCGGAACAGCAGGCGAAATGGTACTTTTAGGCGTGCTGGGATGTGTTCGGCCTTGACCTGTCGGGCGTGTCAGGCGGGATCCTGTGTCAGGCGGATATCCTTCCAACTATGCCTCCTCCATGACTCGACTGCTTGGTCTTGTTCCGTGAGAGGCACGGAACTGTTTCCGCGAAGGCAACCTGAAGAGCTTCTCCTGGAAGGAGCTTCCCCGAAGGATATCCCTTCGGGAGTCCGGGAGAGTTGACGAGCTTCCGTGTTGCGTTTGCTTGAAAGAGTAAGCCGGACACTAAACGGGAGAGGCGAAGCCTTTCTGTCCATCCGCGAGCTCTGGTCACCTACCGTGAAAGACTTTGATAATTCTGCTTCCCCGAGGATATCCATCTAAACGCTATTCGGAAATCTGGATAACATTTACCCCCCAAGGTCACGGAGCTTTGAGAGCTCCGGGAGCTTGTACAGTCCTCCGGGTATTCTGGTTTCTAGATTAGGCGAAGGGTCACCTCCTGTGTTCCTGGAAGGGTTCCTTTTTCCCGCCTGAGTGTTAGTATGAAAAAGAAAGCAAATTTCTTCTGTTTGAACTCAAGTACTCAAGTGTGGCAAGGGCCACGCGTCGTGCCGGGAATGGCTCTGTGATCAAGACGTGTGCGTGAGGCGACTGGCTGAGTATGCGTGCGTCAGGCATCTGAGTGATGATTTGACGGTTTTTAATGGTACACCGGGCCCGAGGTGGTATAATGATGGGAAATAAATACTTTATTCCCATCCGAGGAGTCATAAATAGGATCGGCGCTTCATCTCCAGCCGTCGGATCTGATGCATGCGGTATGGGAAGATCAGGACCGTCCATTTGTAGGATTCGAAAGGACATCACTCCTGCTATAAAAACCAGGGAACGGACCTTTCTTCCTCATTACGCTCTCAAATTCTCTATCTTTTGGATTTTCAGATTCCCAAACCTTCGAACTCTCAGGCTTCCAAGCTTCCATTACTTCGAACTTGCCACTTCTTTTGGTAAGGAATCTAGAAACTTTCCTTTTGATTTGGCAGTGGGTTTGTTCGCCGAAGTTCAGGGTTTGAATCGCCGTTTGTCTTTGCAGCTTTTACTTCTCGCGATCGTGCTGTGCAGTGATCCGGTTACTCCTTCAATCTTCAACTACCCGAATACCAGTAAGTATTTCTACTTTGCTCTTTCCTCCCAAACCTTAGGTTGTTGGTAGTTGTTAGAGTTGAGTTTTCTACCTGTATCGCCTATGTGCATGCGTGAATAGGGCTTTGATAGGCATGCGATTGATGTGAGTCGATAAGTAATCTCTTTGCATGCTTTGACGATTTGCGTTTGGAAAGTCGTTCCTTGTCTTGCTTGCACTGTTCTGGTTTGCTGTTTTAGGGCATAAGCGTGAACGCCTTTAGGGTGTCTTTCTCTGGAAAAACACTTCTCTCGGCGGGCTTAGGCTCGGAGTCTGAGTTTGGTTCCTTGCTGTCCTTCAGGTGGCATGGTGCCAACCCCTCGGCAAGCTCGGTGGGAGCCTCTCCAAGCAGTTTTCGGGGAGGGTCTCCCCGACGCCTTTGATACCGTTAGGGTATGACAAGGGTGCTGACTGCTTAGAGTGTTTTCTTCTTTGTTTCTTTTGTTCAGTGATGAACATCTCAAAGGAACAACTCATCGCTGCGGTAGAGGCTGATTCTGCCCAGGAGAAAGGTTCCCCTGACGCTGGCGCAAAGGGGAAAGGAAAAACTAAAGTGGTCGCGGCTAGCCCACCGACTATCAACAGTTCAATCTGGGAGATGGACCAGAAGCCAAACCTATTCAGGAACTACGGCATGCTGGAGCTGTATTCCTCAGAGGCAGGCCTGAAGAACATCCCAGGTCTGATGTGGCACCGTCTGTCGGTGCTGGGCGAGTCGGCTAGCCAGAGTCATGAGGGCTTTGGTGCCTGGAGTTGGGCACATATAGTGTGTGGGGCACATTTGCCCCTAAGGAGTTATTTTGCCCATTTCTGCGTGAAGGCGGGGATTGCCCCCTTCCAGTTGATTCCCCCCAGCTATAAGCTCCTAGCGGGGTGGTACATCTTTTGTAAGTCCCGGGACCTGGAGGCTCCTACCCCGGAGGAGGTGCTGTACTTCTACGGGTTGAAGTCTCAGCCCATGAGAGGTCATCCAAACAAGGTGGGATTTTACAGGCTGGAGAGGCACCCGGACGTGATGTGTCCCACCTGTCATACCGCGAGGGTTCCAGATCTCCGGGAGTACTGGTTCCTGACGACTGGCTTCCCAATTAAGAGGGTGCCAGCTCTGTCTTTGGACTTCAAAGTCCCTGGTAAGTGTTCCTTCCTTTATTTTTTAACTTTGTTTCATCACGTTTGATTTGCCTTCCGGGAGGACCTTTGACACCCATGTTTGAATTTTGCAGAAGCCATCCCACGGACGCCTCGCTGTGCGGAGATGATAAGGAGGTCGCAATTCTACGAGGGGTTCTCGGAGGAAGAGCTGAAGGTGGAAGGACTTGTGACCACCGAATCTCTGAGAGAGTATGGGCTACTCGCCTCCTTCCAAAACATTGAGCCAGTGAGTGGCAGGGGGCAAAGTCAGGTGTCCGCTGACGTCCGGGAGCAGATTGCCCTGGAACTGTCCAAGGTGATCTGCCAGGCAGTCCAGGACGAGAATAATTTGTCCCCCGGTTGGGCGGAGAGGTTCCCTGACCCCTAGTCGGAGGAAGAAGAAATTGAGGCTCGCTACGCTGCGGCTTACCCCAATGAAGGGACTCCGGGAGCTGGAACCTCCGGGATAGGTAAGGCTAGCTTTCGATTGATTCACACCCCCAGCCTATCTGAGGTCTCCCGGACCCCCCAGATGGGGTTCGATCCCCGCTTCCTTAGGCTAGATCCGCGTAGGATACCCTTTGGCAGATATTGCGATAGGGTAGATGAGCTTCTCGGGTATTTGAGTGACGGTAGTCTGCCAGAAGGTGTCATCATGGTTGACCCTTCTTCCCTCAGCATGTCATTCCCGGACTTTAAGGAGTACGGGAGCTTCCTGGAGCAGGAAGCGGTGTCTTGTTTCGCTCGGGGAAGGCCATCCACGTTTCTCGTGCATGGTCGTCCCTCTCAAAAGTCTCTCTTTTTTGTTCCTTGTTCCCTGCTGGCGGACTTGCTTGTGCTTTTATGTTGTTGATTGTCTTGTCTTCTGCTTATCTTCTTTCACATTGCTTGCTGGTTCGTTAACCTTGCTTCGTACGTTTCTTGCAGAATATCCCGAAGCCAAGATGTTGGGGAGAGTTACCTTACTCATCAAGAAAGCCGCCACCAGCCAAGATCCGTCCAAGGGGAAAGGACGAAAAGCCAGAGCCGGTAGGGGAGGTAAAGCCGCCACATCCAAGAAGACAGGTGGCGAGGCGCAAGTATCTCCGGCGGTGGAGAGATCTCCCGCCAAGGGGCCTTCCGAGACCATGGCTACCTCGAGTAGTAGCAGCGACGGGGAAGGGCTTGTGTTCCCCGTGAAGACGACTGGGGTGAGCAAGCATCCCGGAGGAGATGCTGAGGGCGCCAAGAAGAAACGCCTTAGACACTCTTCTCCCGATCGAAGGCAACAACAACAACAACAACAGCAACCACAACAACAACAACAGCAACAACAAGAACAACAGAGACAATCACCACCGCCACAGCAGCAGCAACAACAACAGCCAAACCAGCAGCAACAACAAAGGCAATTACTTCTGCCGCCGCAGCAGCAAAAGCAACAGCAACAACAAAGGCAGTCACCTCCGCCACCGCAGCAACAAAAACAACAGCAACACCAGCAACAACAACAGACCGGGGCGGTAGTGTCTTCCCTACCGTCCTTAATGCCCCGTCTGCCTCCTCCTCCAGCCCAAAGGGGGTCCACCCTTTCGGGGTCTCCTTCTTCTCAGCAAACAAACCTTCCTCTGCCTGGCCTAAAGTTCCACTTCCCTCAGAAACCAACTCGTTTCCCCGCTGCCCTCCTGGAGGGTGTAAGACGGGCCGATAATTTTTTGAAGAGGCGGTTGGAGGCTGAGAAGGATGTTACTCAGGGAAGGGCAGACAACTTGTCTGCCATGAAGAGAGCTGAGCTGGCCGAGGGGGTGAGATCCCTTCACCCGGCTGGAGCGGTTTTGGATGGCCCAGCCTTGGAGAAGAGGCTGGTGCCTAGGCTCGGACGTGCATTGGCGCCGTTCGGAGTGGAGATGATGGAGGACATGGCTCTGAGCTTGTGCGAGCTCAATTATGAGAAATGGGCCATCAGTAGCAGTAAGGATCCGCTGTTGCTGACACATGCCGTGAAGCAGCAATTGTCCGGGGTAAGCCGTCAGTTGTGGTGTTTTGGGATCATCTGTCTTAGCACATTTGGTTCTGCTTAACTCATTCTGTTGTCTTTCCTTGCAGGCCTCTCTGATCGCGGAACGCTCGTTCCGGGAGGTGGGTGCAGTTCTGGTTCAGCTGGAGGAGAGCCAGGTGGCTCGCCAGGCCTTGGAGGCGGAGAAGCAGAAACTGACCCAACAGGTCGAGAGCATAAGGGGGGAGGCTTCGGAGAAGATTGACCAGGCCCGGCGCACGGCTGAGGAAGAGGCGGAGAAGAAATAACTTGCCAAATATCGAGAGTACCGAGCCAGCGCAGAGAATGAGTTCAAACAGCGGTCGGATGACTTGAAGGCCGAAAACTCCAAGCTCCGGGAAAAGCTATCCCAAGCCAGGGTGGAGAAGGATACCTTGGAAGCCCGCTTGCAATCGAAAAATGATCTCCTCCTTAAGCAGCAAGAGGAATATTCCACTCTTCAGAATAAGCTGCACGAGGAGGAGCAACTTCATAAGAGGAGCAGGGATCTCGTGTCTATGCTGGAGTTGGGGCTCGCCGAGAAGGATAAAGAGATCGGAGCCTTGCACTTCACTGCCAGGGGGCATGTGACCGAGAAGCAATCCGTGCTGAACCAAAATAAGGAGCAGCGCAAGGAGATTGATTCTCTTAAGGGAGAGCGGGATGCCTCCAAGGCCGAGCTGGAAAAACTGAAAGCTCAATTAGCTGTCGCGGAGGCAAAGCTGGCAACCTCCGAGGCGGAGCGCTTGAAGGAGAAGGAGGATGCCGAGGTGGTACTGAACAGGACGATTAATATATCACACGTGGTCCTCATGCATCAACTCTGGAAAATGAACCCGGAGGTACTAGGCTATCTGGGAGAGGATGCCGATGCCATGAGGGAGAAGCTACAGGTGTGGGATCAAGGCCCAGAGGTGTACGTCCAAACTTACAACATTGACGAACCTGCTGGAGCCCCTGAGGCAGGAGATCCCGGAGAGGCGGGGACCTCTGAATCTGCCCGTGATGAAGTTCCGCCTTCCAATGAGCCGACTCCGCCAGCCTCAGTTGAAACCGCTGACCTCGAGGCCTTGGACGTGGATACCGCTGCCACCCCCAATGCTTGAAGGGGCCTTATCTTTAATTATTTTTCATTTGTGTTTTTCTTTGGGGCAAAGCTCCCTGTACTCTTTTCTCATTGCAGACATATTTTCCATAATTATAGCATTCTCCTTTCTTTTCTGCCGAGTTCTTTGTTTAACTTTGTGTTTATGGTAGACTTTTACACGGTAGAAACTGCTGTAGGGGCGCATGAGGTTTTGGTTCCAACGGCCAGAACCTACGCACTTCCAACTTGAAGCTCTAACGGCTGATGTCTTTTCCCACGTAGTTTCTAGGTTACGAAGGTTTCCTGGTTCCAACGGCCAGGCTCCTTTCACCGTATTTCAGCTTTCCTAAGGCAAATAGCCAATCCCGGGACTTGTAGTTATACCGTCCACTGAGATGGCTAGGGTGACCCGTTCCATGGTGCCATAACGGGAATTCTTTTGGTGAGCGTCGCAAGACTTCGGGCTAGGTCTTCGCGAAGCAAAACTAACTGTCGTTGCAAACCCCACGGTGGCCGACTTCAGGGGCTTGGCACGAAGCCCTGCGAGGCAAGGTTCGTTACGGTCGGGGAAATGGCCACGCCAACCATGTGCGATCCCGGAGTAGGGGCTTTGTGAAGCAAGGCCTGTTGTAATCGGGGGATCGATCATATCTGCTCCTGGAGCTGAAGCTTGCGAAGCGAAGCTTGCAGTGGTCGAGGAGCTCGCCATGCATTATTTTGTGAGACCCGGAGCTGAAGCCTGCGAAGCAAAGTTTACAGCGGTCGCGGATCTTGCCATCTTTACTTTGTGAGACCCAGAGCTGGAGCTTGCGAAGATAGCTTTACAGCGGTTGCGGATCTTGCCATCTTTACTTTGTGAGACCCGGAGCTGGAGCTTGCGAAGCAAAGCTTTACAGCGGTCGCGGAATATTTTTTGAAGGACTTGCCCGGAAGTTGGGGGTGTTTCGGCGTAGCTCTCTGAATGTGCCCCAACCCCCAGTCCTGTTCATCGCTGGGCTACACAGGAGATAATTTTCATGATGCATAATGGCAGACATTTCAATGGCAATTTTCACATAAACACATAATGCATACATGACACGTAATGCAAGTATGTTAATGGCAACAGATTAACCTAAGCTTAACAATTTAAAATTTTCAAACACAATGCTAGCACATAAGTGGTGTTCTGTGTATGT
This sequence comes from Humulus lupulus, assembly GCF_963169125.1. Classification (NCBI taxonomy): domain Eukaryota; kingdom Viridiplantae; phylum Streptophyta; class Magnoliopsida; order Rosales; family Cannabaceae; genus Humulus; species Humulus lupulus. The sequence continues at coordinate 163,742,000 of NC_084793.1, read as the reverse complement.
TTTGTTCAAGGGGCGTATGGCTATGCCTTAGCCATGTATACCCCCCCAAGTGAGCGTGGGGTCCGGACGTCTCCGGACCGCGTGGTCACTTGTTAAAACGCAGCTTTGAACACAGGGATAAAAAATGCAGTAAAAGCGGAGTGAATCTCTCCGTGTTTCATTAAATTAGCCTGTTAGGCACGTGTTTTACAGCAGGGAGGATTATTTCCACATTTTACACTTTTGCTACGTCCACCAAGGACTTTCGACTAGATAGTCCGGGGCCTACTGATAGTAACGGCGGAGGTGCTCTGCGTTCTAGGCGCGCGGGACTTTAGATCCGTCGAGTCTCTTTAAGTGATACGTCCCATGGCCCACTTTTTCTTGTACTTCATAGGGGCCTTCCCAGTTGGGTTCGAGGACTCCCACTCCCGGGTCCTGCGTAGCAGGAAATACTCTCCGTAGGACAAGGTCCCCAACTTCGAATGTACGGCTCTTGACTCTTGTGTTGAAGTGTTGGGCTATCTTGCCTTGGTACATTTTGAGTTGGACCTGTGACTGCTCCCGGAGCTCTTCGATCATGTCCAGGGACTCCTGGAGAAGGGCGTGGTTCTGGGTAGGGTCGTAGGTGTCCTGCCAGTGAGATGGGATCATAGTTTCTACTGGGATGACGGCCTCGCAACCGAAGGTCATGGAATAAGGTGTGTGCCCCGTCGAAGTCCTCTCTGTCGTGCGATAGGCCCAAAGTACTCGCGGAAGCTCTTCCGGCCAGTGAGCCTTGCATGCTTGGAGTTTTTTCTTCAACGTGGTCTTTAAGATTTTGTTTACTGCTTCCACTTGCCCATTAGCTTGAGGTCTGGCGACTGCGGAAAAGCTTTTGATGATTCCATGCGAAGCACAGATTTCCGTGAAATGTTCACTATCAAATTGCTTCCCGTTGTCGGACACAATTTTTCGTGGAAGCCCAAAACGACACACTATATTCCTGATGACAAAGTCCAGTGCTTTCTTAGATGTGACCGTGTTCATAGGTTCAGCTTTAGCCCATTTGGTGAAGTAGTCTACCGCGACTATGGCATACTTCACCCCGTCCCTTCCACTTGGAAGGGAACCTACTAGGTCAATGCCCCAAATGGCGAACGGCCAGGGGCTGGTCATTAAGGTAATTTTTGTAGGCGGCGCTCGCGGAACCTTGGCGTACCTCTGGCACTGCTCACATTTTCTGACATAATCCACACAATCCTTCTTCATGGTGGGCCAGAAGTACCCTTGACGAAGGATCTTTTTGGAGAGGCTCAGCCCGGAGGTATGGTCGCCACAGAAGCCTCCATGAATCTCATGGATGATGGCGCTGATTTCAGTTCCGGCAACACACCTAAGGAAGGGTATGGACAACCCCCTGCGGTAAAGCTTTCCATCCATAACCACGTATCGGGGAGCTTGATACTGGAGCTTTCTTGCGTCAGCTTTATCAGTGGGGAGCTCTCCAGTGGTGAGAAATCTGAGGATGGGTCCTATCCAGGAATGGGAATGGTCGATGATGGCATTTACCCTCTGTGTCTCGGTACTAGGTGCTTCTAAGTGCCCGATGGGCACTAGGCCATATTGTTCAATCTCCGGATCTGTTGCAAGCTTGGCCAGTGTGTCCGCGAGTGAGTTCTGGTCCCGGGGGACCTGGCGGATTTGGTAGCCTTTGAAATGCTGCAGGAGGCCGCGGGAGAGAGACACGTAGGCAGCCATTTTTTCGCCTTTCGTCTGGTATTCCCCGGATATTTGGTTTACCACAAGTAGGGAGTCGCTGTATACCTCGATTTTTTGGGCTCCGACTTCTGTGGCTAGTTGCAATCCAGCTAGCATGGCTTCGTGTTCTGCCTCGTTGTTGGATGCAGGGAACGCGAAACGGATGGCGCTCTGGAGCTGATGCCCTTGGGGAGATACTAGGATGACCCCTGCTCCAGCTCCTTTTTCATTTGAGGCTCCGTCTACATAGACCTTCCATGTGGGAAGTTCCGGGACAGGATCTTCTGGGAGGTCATTCATTCCCGAGCATTCCACAATAAAGTCTGTGAGAGCTTGTCCTTTTATGGAAACACGTGGCTGGTAGTGGATGTCAAACTGGCTCAGTTCCATGGCCCATTTAAGCAATCTGCCAGAAGACTCGGGCTTCTGCAAGACTTGTCGGAGAGGGTGGTTGGTGAGTACTCTGATGGTGTGCGCCTGGAAATAGGGCCTTAGCTTCCGCGAAGCGATTAGCAAGCAGAGGGAGAGTTTCTCGATCATTGAATATCTGGACTCGGCGTCCAGTAACCTCTTGCTTACGTAATACACAGGGAGCTGGATACGGCCGTCTTCCCGGACGAGAGCGGCACTCACGGCGTGCTTTGTCACAGCCAAGTATAAGAACAACGCCTCTCCTTCGACAGGTTTGGACAGAATGGGAGCTCGGGTTAGATGTTCCTTGAGGTGTTGGAAGGCTGCTTCGCATTCGGGGGTCCACTCGAACCTCTTGTTTCCTCGCAACACATTGAAAAAGGGGACACATTTGTCAGTGGCCTTAGACACGAAGCGGCTAAGAGCAGTTATCCTTCCGGTAACGCTTTGGACATCCTTATGTTTCCGGGGAGAAGGCATATCTATGAACGCCTTAATTTTCTCAGGGTTGGCTTCCACTCCGCGGGAGCTGACAATGAAATCGAGGAACTTCCCAGACGAGACCCCGAAAGTACATTTCTTCGGATTCAGTTTCATTCCATACTTTCGGATCACGGCGAAAGCTTCCTCGAGGTCGTCACTGTGGTCCCCGGAGGTCTTGGATTTTACCAACATGTCGTCTACGTACACCTCCACGTTCCTCCCCAGCTGGTCCTTGAACATCTTGTTTACTAGACGCTGGTACGTCGCCCCAGCATTCTTCAAACTGAAAGGCATGACCACGTAATAGTAGACACCCTTGTCCGTGAGGAAGCTGGTGTGTTCCTGGTCTGCGACATGCATCTTTATCTGGTTGTACCCGGAGTACGCATCCATGAAGGATAAGAGCTCATACCCGGAAGTAGCGTCTACCATCTGATCGATTCGCGGAAGAGGGAAACAATCTTTCGGGCAGGCTTTGTTTAGGTCCGTGAAGTCAATGCACATTCTCCAGGACCCATTGGGTTTCAGGACCAGAACTGGGTCGGCCAACCACATGGGGTAGTGTGACTCCTGGAGAAAGCCTATGGACATCAGCTTGTCCACTTCAGCTTTGACGGCTTCGGCCCTCACTGGGTCTAACGGCCTCCTCTTTTGGCGAACTGGAGTTGCAGATGGGTCTATGTTGAGTGCGTGGCACGCAACATTAGGATTAATCCCCGTCATATCAGCGTGGCACCATGCCAGGATATCCTGATTATTCTTCACAGTGGCCACGATCTTTTCTCGAATGGCCGACGGAAGGTTTTTCCCCACCTGAATGACTTTGGTGGGATCTCCTGGGTTGAGGACCACCTCTTCGACTTCCTCCATCGGTTCTATCGCTCTCTCGACCCCCACTCTAGGGTCGAGTTCGTCAAAGCATGCCCCTTGAGCACCCCCAGTTTCTGGTAATTCTTCCGCCAAAGGAACGGCAGCGACCGTCTCCTGGACCGTGTAGACGGATCGGACGGAGACGTTATAACAGCTTCGTGCGCTTCGTTGGTCTCCTCGGAGGGTGCCGATACGCCCATCGTCGCATGGAAACTTCAAGCATAAGTGGCGTATCGAGGTTATGGCCCCACAATCTATTAGGACCGGTCGGCCTAGGATGGCATTATACGCCGTGGGGCAGTCGACCACCACGAATGTGCAGTGCTTGAAGGCACAAGCGTCGCTTTCTCCTCTGAGGGTGACTGGAAGTTGAATTTTGCCTAATGGCATGAGTGCATCCCCATTGAACCCTTGAAGCTGGATGGGGCATGGGGTCAGGTCTGTCTCGGTTAATCCGATTGCGTGGAAGGCAGCTTTGAAGAGGATGTTTACGGAGCTTCCGTTATCGACCAAGATCCGGGAGACCTTCTTATTGGCAATCTGGGCTTCCACCACGAGGGGATCGTTGTGGGGGAAGTGCACATGTCGGGCGTCTTCTTCCGTGAAGGTGATGGGAAGGTCCATCATTCGGGGACGTTGAGCAGGTGATTGAACCAAGGCGCACATCTCCCCGGTGTGTTCTAACTCCCTCAAGTACCTTTTCTGGGAGTTGCGTGTGCTTCCGGCAAGGTGCGGTCCTCCGGAAATGGTGGCTACGTATCCGTCAACGGGTGGCGGAGCAAGGCCGGGCGGATATGGGTTGCCTGGTCCTGGAGCTAATAAGGCAATGGGTGCCGGAGAGGTTGGAGCAGGAAGCGCTGGGAACTGAGACCCAGGAGCTTGGGGGTGACCGGCTCCAGGAGCGCTAGCGGTCCCCCTCTGTCCCGGGGAGTATGCAGCTCCGTGGACTACTCCCTGTCCGGGATAGATTACGGGTATCCTCACCCATTGACCGAGGTGTCCCGCCCTTTCCAGGGACTCGATCTCATCCTTCAGCTGAAGACATTCTTTTGTGGTGTGCCCCACATCTCCGTGGAACTCACACCTCTTATTGGAGTCTCACGGACGCCTTCCTCCGTGAGACACTTTCGGGGGCTTCCTGTAGTTGACAATATTACAGGTCGCCCGATAGACATTCTCTCGTGAGTCTATCAAACTGGTGTACTCTGTGAACTTGGGCTCATAGTTCTTCCGGGGTTTCTTTGAATGGTCCCCCCAGTTGGAGTTTCTTCCGCCTCGTTTATTCCGCGATTGGCTCAGATTTTGTTCTGGGCCTTCCGCTTGCGGTTGCGACGGTCCGGGAGCGATACTACATCCGATTTGTACAGCTCTGTACCCAGAGAAATGGGTTTGACTTGGCGTCTGGGCAAACGCGGAAGGTCCATACACGCTTGGAGTGAACTGGGCTCCTGGAAGCGTGAGGGCTGGTGCGGGAGCTTGCGAAGCAAAGCTCGGCGCAGTCACGGAAGGCGTCGAAGCTGGGGGAACTCCAAAGGCCTGCTGGTAGGCATCCTCAAGGTTGATGATTCCCTGAGCTTTTGACATGAACTCGGACAGCGTTTCTGCCCGTCTCCTTTGCATTTCCCCCCATAACAGGGAGCCGACAGTAAGGCCCGATTGAAGGGCGATCAGCTTCATGTCGTCGCTGACCTTGGTCTTAGCAGCAGCTTCCATCATTCTCTGAATGAAAGCTTTGAGGTTCTCACTAGGTAGCTGCTTGATGTTGGTTAAGGAACCAACCTCCATGTCGTGGTCTCGGGCAGCAATGAACTGCCTTCTGAATGCGGACTGTAGTTCCTTCCAACTGTGGATGGATCCGGGAGCTAATCTTTTCCACCAGTCCTCCGCGGACTTGGTAAGGGTGAGTGAGAAGCACATGCATTTGGCGTCCTCACTGACGCGCGCCACTTGCATCATTTTGTTGTATTTAGCTAGATGGGTGCGCGGGTCTGTCCTCCCCTCATATAATTCTATGTGAGGCATTTTGAAGTTATCCGGGAGGGACGTTTCCGCGATCCTCCAAATACATGGTTCCGGGTCTTCCTCCTCAGAGTCTGACAGGGCCCCACTTTGCTTCCGGACCAGCTTGGACAAGGCAGCGATCTGTTCCTCGAGCCTCTTTGTATCGCTCTCCGGGAGGTCACATCCCCGGAGCTTGTCATTGAGATGATTTCGCAGGTCATCTCCGCGAGGTCGGGCCTTTTCTCCTTTGGCCTTTTCATACTTGGCCTCCAACCTTCTTCTTAGGTCCACCGTGGACCAGCTATCTTCGGAGTGCATGTCCGCAGCCCGACCGTCCTGGTTGACGGAATCACTGGGGCGGTTGTTCCTTCCCCTAGGCCTGGGTGCCTTAGCACCGGGTCCTTTAGGCACAGAGTGCCCCCTTGGGGCTGAAGGACGTCTGGGCTTAGGAGCGCCAGAGACCTTCTGCGCGCGGGGGGGGGGGGGGGGGGCAGTCGGCCTGGTGATTCATGCCTTTAGGAGGTGCAGGGGCGTCAGTGCGCACAGGCTCCCCAACTTTTTCTTTGCCCTTGTTAGGGGCGGCTTTGGATGGTTCAGCAGCGGCTGGATCCGGCATGGGGGCATCAGCACCACCTAGAACAGAGGCATCCTCGTCTGAGTCGCCTAGTTCTCCGAACTTGCTTTGGAGGCGCTCCATCATGCGTTGCATTTTTTCGGAGACGCGCTCCTGCTCAGCAAGCTTAGCCTTAGTGACCGCCAGTTCTTCGACTACTTGGACCAGTTCTGGATCCTTCTCGTAGTAGCAGCCATCTTTGTAGTAACCATCTTGGACATACTCCTCTTCGTCTTCTAAGTATGTCGTATCTTCAGTACTGACCCGATCCTGGCGGGATGTCGGGTCTTCACCTTGGTAGTCCGAGGGTTCGTTCTGTACCGCATCTTCCATCATAGTATCGGGGTTGACCCTAGCATTTTTGTCAACCGCGGATTTTCTGGTAGTCACCATCTTTTTAGCACGGAGTGAATACAAAAAACGTACACAGAAAAAGAGCTGACTAACAACTTCCTACAGCTCTCAATGAAAGCACCAAAATGTTTACCGAGTTTTTCGGAAATGAATACGAACGGAATAATAAAAAGGTAAGAACTGTAGAAGTGCAGAAATGTAAATAAACAAACAGTGTTTTTACGTGGTTCAGGCGTTAACGAGCCCTAGTCCACGAGTCGATGTTATTATACTTGTAGAAAATAACAGTTAAACAGCTGGTGTACAAGAAACTCACAACCTCACAGTGTTTCTCTCGAGTTCTCTTGGAGAAGATGAAGCTAGAGAGATTTTGGTAGAGTTCTTGCTATGTGACTTGTTGGCCGTCCCCCTTATCGTAAAATGAGGGGGTCTTTATAGCTAGGGTTTTGGATTAGGGTTTTTCTCTACTCCCATGAGTCTTGATTACACCAGCCATAAATAGGGGATACAATTACCGTCGTCGCCTGGCTACCAGGCTCTATGTGGGTATATTTACGTGAAAGTATGGGGAATACACAAAGGCAGCCGTCTTTTCCAAGTTGTCAGCGGAACAGTAGGCGAAATGGTACTTTTAGGCGTGCTGGGATGTGTGCGGCCTTGACCTGTCGGGCTTGTCAGGCGGGATCCTGTGTCAGGCGGATATCCTTCCAACTATGCCTCCTCCATGACTCGACCGCTTGGTCTTGTTCCGTGCGAGGCACGGAACTATTTCCGCGAAGGCAACCTGAAGAGCTTCTCCTGGAAGGAGCTTCCCCGAAGGATATCCCTTCGGGAGTCCGGGAGAGTTGACGAGCTTCCGTGTCGCGTTTGCTTGAAAGAGTAAGCCGGACACTAAACGGGAGAGGCGAAGCCTTTCTGTCCATCCGCGAGCTCTGGTCACCTACCGTGAAAGACTTTGATAATTCTGCTTCCCCGAGGATATCCATCTAAACGCTATCCGGAAATCTGGATAACAATGCAGATAACCAATCACTCTAATGTGCCATGTCACTGGCACCCGAGCATGAAATGTGAGCTTGAAGGCAAAGGTTCCCTCCGAAGGATAGTCTCAAAAGCCTGACGATAAAGAGGCGGTGTTAATGTTTTGATGAGCTTGAAACATAAAGCAGGCTCGAAAGCGTGTTGAAGTAACAACATGTATACGTTTATAAATCCCTACAATTATGGGATTAGTTAAAATTGGGTGTAAACAACCCTATTTTTAAGGAATATTTATTTAATTAATACATTTGATTGTATTTTAATATATTCTTTTGTATTTCAAATTGAAATGAGATATCTTGTAACTTCCCTAAAATTAAGGGAAGAATATTATGTAAACCTGGTCTATAAATAGCCTGGATTTAGTCATTTATTTCTCACGCACAAATTTTGTACTCAAAGCTCTATGAAATTTCTTTCAAAGCTGTAAACGCAAACTACTTACGTAGTAAAAGTGACTCATGGACGTAGGTAGATTTCACTACTAAACCACGTAAAAAATCTTTGTTCTTTCTTTTCTTCATTTATTGTTTATGAGCACTTAGTCGCTCTTATTTAATTTTAGTTGATGAAGAATGTTGCCAACAATTACAATCGTTTTGAAACATTGTGGTTAACTGGAAAAGATAAGAGAATGATTGAATTGAGTATAGACAATTTAAATAATTAAAGTACAAGATTTATAATTGAAAAAATAAATATCAATAACTTTTGGAAAGTAAACATGATGCATGAATGCAACAATTAAAAACACATAAACTTAACATTTACTATTCCACGATAAAACTACCCGACATTCAAAGTGTCGCCTTAGGGTCGGTCAAAATAAAACTCATATAAAAGACATTTACTATTTCAGACAGTCTATAAGACACTCTTATGTTTATTATTTAAAACTCAAAATAACTCATATTTTGTCTTGTAAAAATAAAGTACTACTTGTATGTTCAAGAAACAATTATGCACTACAAAAGTTTAATTGTATTTTTTTTAGTGTAACCCATTATTTTGAAATTTATGACTTAACTTAGAGAGTGCCACCTTAGGGTCGGTCAAACCTAAAATACATCACTATTTCCTATCTTCGTAAGAAATCAACCTTGATATTAATATGTCTAGAAACATTTCTTAAGGGGGAGGCATTAATCATATTTCACGGTGTTGTAGTAAGAACGGAGACCATAGGTCACATTAAGATGCCAACCCTCTCCCACTCACTATTTTTTAGTGTATGTATTTATTACACTAATCAACTAATTCCAAATTAATTACTATTTCATTTATAACCCTATGAATGTAATTAATTATAAAATCTTACAATTATAAAAAAAAAAGCTGATCTAGAATAATTACCCATTACATTAATCGAATTTTACTAAAACACCTTTTAAATAAAGTTGGTTATCCTAAAATGCCTATTTTGACTATTGCTTCTATTTTGGTGTGATTTACCAAGTTTTAACTAGATTAAGACTTAGTAGTTTACATGCAATTGGTTTCACTAAAACAATTCACATAAACATATAGGACAATCCTAGATAATCATGTTTCTACAAACAATATGCATGATTAATTAAAATTGTGTGAGGTTTCATGTATGGCATGTAATGGACTAATGCACGGTCATGTTATCAATCAACATCAATTAACATTTATTTAAATAAAATAAATAAATAAACAAGAAATGATGAATCGAGTAGCTATTGGGTATTTCTAAATTTACAACCATTAAAAAAATAAAAATTATAAACTATAAAGCGAGCTTCTAGTCTGTTGACGCGGTTCTTCGGCAACAGATAATTAAGAGAAGAAGAGAAAGAGATTAGTACTAAAAGTAGAACCGTCAAAGATATGAAATCTTTTGGAAAGAACTAGGTGACTCAAGGCACGTTTTTAAGTGGTTCGAAGGTTAAAATCCTTCTACTCCACTAGTCAATATTATTGATCTTCTCTGGGTATTTGGTTTACAAAGTATATAGTTCTTCAAAGACTATTTTTTCCAACCCCTATCAACTCCCAGGGTCTCCCTATTTATAGGAGAAGGCACCTGGAAGTTGGTAGGGAGGTCATCCCGTGACCTTACCATTTGTCATATCAAATCTGTGACATTCATGATTAATTCCTAAACCTGACACACAAGTGTGGTCTAATCAGCATGGAAGGAGATAATGGGCCGCACGGCCCAACCCGTCTGTGGGTGTCTGAATACGCACGTTCCTGCTGCGTGTCCGAGAAGTCAGTGGGATATCGGGCACGTGATGGCAGGAATATGCACGTTTATCTTGTGTGTTGACTTCCCCTAGGGTCGGAGCTTCCTGAGAAGCTCGTGACCTGAGCAGTTCGTAACCCGAGCTGCTCCCGTCCATGGCCTTCGGATGTCACTCTCAGCCCCTTGGCAACAAATGTGAGCTGGAAATAGGACCCCCTCGAGCTGAGAAGGGTCCGTCCTGGAAATAGGACCTTCGGCCTGCGGGAGCCTCGGACTAAACCTGATTAGTCCGAGGCTCGTCCTGCTAAACAGCCCGTGGGAAACCAGGGCGTACATCTGCCCCCCAAGCTCCTGCTCGTGGTCTATGACGTCATATGTAGGAGACCACAGTAGGGGCTTTTAGACTTCCCCCACAACCCTTCGCATTCCATTCTTTTCGCAGGCGTCTAATATGTGGAACGCCGTGGGTGGCGACGGTACACTCTACGAGAACCACATTAAATGGCCTAGCCTACTGTCCAGCCGTCGTTTCACATTTCGAGTGGAGGGTCTCCCAAGAGCCTTTTACACGTGATCCTTCCCTTGTATAAAAGGGGGGTGGCCATCCCACGCACGGGCCACCTTATCATTCAAAAAAATTCCCAAATTTCCTTCTTCTTTCTCTGACCTTCCCAAGAACGAAACCCTCATCTCTGTTGTTCTCATCTTCTCCATTCATAAAGCCTAAGCGTATGAGTTTCTTCAAAGCCTTGGAGGTCACTGTACCAACGAAGCTCCTACCAGCGCAGCAATCTCGCTCACCATCCAGCCACATACTGTAAGTTCTTCTGACCCTGTTCACTTTGAAAGCATGCCACTGTAGCTTAGGTAAAAAATATTACTGTAGCCACATGCAGGGGTTTTCTGAGTTGCGTGAATACAGAGGGCGACAGCCCTTCTTAGGTTAGGGCACGCCTTCCATGGGACATCGTCTTAGAGTATGGGTTTCATGGTGCTTCTTCAGGGACAATTTCTGGGTAGGACCTTTAGGAATTTTGGGTGCAAAACCGGGTAGCTTAGGGAATATGCCTCAAAAGCGGTTTTGCAACGTTTTGCCTGTTGAAACTTTCCCCCCAAGGCAAATTTTTACTCTGAGCTTCCTAACACACGAATTCCGAGTAATCTGGGATCTGTTGAGGGCATAGGCGCGTGTTCCTTGGACCGCGTGGCACCACTCTCCACGGGCTGGGCTTACCCCAGCTCGTGTACTTAATACTTGTTTCATCCTCCTGCTTGGGTCGCCTTTTCTAAAGTGTTTTCTTTTGTTCGATAGGCGACCAGATGGCTCCAAAGAGAAATCTGCCATAGAAGAATGTGGGAAGTTCGTCCTCCCAGCAAGATAAAGGAAAGGCGGTGATGCCCAGCTCGCCAATTCCCCACTTTGGGCCGGCCGTGGAGAAACAGGGCGAGGTGGCCCCTGACGCATTTTTCGAGGCGGAGAGAATCGTCTCGAAGATAACCGACCAGGCAAAGATCACCAAAATCTTCCTCAACCACAACATTCCCCTGGGGAGGGCCTCCGTGATTGCCCGACCTGCTGCGGAGGGTGAGCGGAGCTGCACGCCGCTCGATGAGTCGTTCGCGGCCTGGAGCGGTGAACACTTCAAGGCAGGGGCCTTCCTCCCCCTGGATCAGTATTTTGCTGATTTTCTGAACTATGTGGGGTTGGCCCCATTCCAGCTCCCCCCCAACTCATACCGTCTGTTGGCGGGGTTGAGGTATTTGTTTCAAAAGCATGAGTGGGAGGTCCCCACTCCTGCTGATATTCTATACTTCTTTTGCCTCAAAGCCAGCCCGGACCAGCGGGGGCGAGGCGACAGGTTCTATTACTTAACCCGCTTCCCTAACACAGCAGCGGTCATCGAGCTGCCGAGCCATCCGAACGACTTCAAGGACCAGTTTTTTATGTCAACTGGGTTCCGCAACTGCGATCATCACTACTTCAACCGTCCTCGTAAGTGATCCTTGATTTAGCCCGCCTTTTAAAGGTTATCTTATTTTAGCTCTTCCCTTATTCCACTTCTGACTTCAACCAACCTGCAGCCATCTACGCGAGGACCGAAAAGTCTGTGACCCTCGGGGGTCAATACGACACACTGGCGAACCTGCCTCCCAGTGAGAAAGATTATCGCGCGCTCGTGACGGACGAGACGATGGTATTCTACAAGCTGATTTTCCCAAATCAGACTTTGAATTTGAAGAGGCCCCGGGGGCCTCCCCCAGCTCGCGACAACAGACCGATCGTCGCGGAGGGGATCGCCGACGACGAAGGCGAGGAGGAGGGTGAAGAAGTTCCTCTCGTGAGGAACAGGAAGAGGACCTTGGAGGTCGCCCAGGGTATGGGCGAGGAGAGGATCCAATCCGGAGCAGCCGCGGGTCCTTCCGGCCAAGGTAACCCTTACTTATTTAAGAATGTAGATAGGGCCACCGCAGACCCCCGGATGGTTAGGTTCAATCCTAGGCAGATCGTCCATCGTCATCAGAGGAATCCGGACCTGGATACGCTCCTACTCCATTGCGTTGACCAACTCGTGCTGGACAACCAAGAGAGTCGGCCTAGGGGTACCGTAGTAGTAGATAACACCCTAGCTTTTAGGTCGATCCTTTTTTAGGAGTATGGGACCAACTTACGCACGTGGCCAGCGCTCCAGAGGGGCATCTATGCTCCGGGGACTAGGCAGTATGTAGAAGAGTCCAGCCCCGAGTTAGAACCGGACCTAGAACCTGCGCCAGTTCGTGAGATAATCGTCTTAGGCTCTTCCAGCTCGGGGGGTAGGGCTCCCTTAGTATTCGCTTACTTATTGCCTTTAAACCTTTTCTCTATTTCTGCATGATTGCTACCTTGTAATAACCATGTTTTTTGTTCTTAGCAGAAGAGATGTCTCATCCCAGAGGTAGTTTGCAGGGCGTGGTCTTCGGTGGGAACCCCCCAGCGGGGCCGAGGTTAAAAAGGCTCCGCGAGTCCAAGAGCTCGGCTGGGACCTCCACCAAATCCCCGGCTAAGGAAAAGGAGAAAGCCCCTCCATCCCAGGGCGCGGGGGCGATCCTTTCTGTTGCCAGGACATGACCCATGCTCCCGCCACCCCAACGATCTCCATTAGCCGTCCAGGACGGGGTAATGGAGATCGGGAATCCGGCCGCTGTCGATCCCCAGGACCTGGAGAAGATGCCAGAAGCATTTCGGGGGATGGTTTATGAGTCGGCGAGCTATGCCGTCAGCCATTTCTACAAGATCAGGGAGAAGGAGCTCCGGGCCATCGAAACAACGAGCCCGGTCCGAGTTATAGAGTCTTCGATGGACATGACCCTAACGGTAAACTGCCCCCTTCTTTTAAAGCTTTAACACTCACACGCCGCCTTTTTTCTTCCAGTTAGTTAATTTATCCTTCCTTTCTTGCAGGGCATTGCTGCCGCATACAGAGGCATCGCTAGGACCAAGGCCCAGCTCGAGGGTATGGAGGCTGAGCGCCAGACCGCCCTTCAGGAGGCCCAGGAGGCGAAAGATGCGCTGGCGGCCTCCAAAGCCGAGCTAAAGAAGATCCGCTCCGAGAACCAAGAGCTTAAAAACTCCCTGACCGCATCACGGACGGATCTCGAGGCAGCGAAGACCGAGGCCCAGGCCGCCCTGGAAGCCGAGCGGGCCGTCTCGGAGCAGTCCTTACAAGACCTGTTCTATCATTGCTGGTCCCACAATCCGGACGCGGACTTTTCTTTCATGCCACCGAATCTCTGGGCGTTTTTGCTGCCGAAGCTCCAAGCCCGCCTAAATAAAGAGGTACCTCCCTAGGAGACTGGAGAGGCCTTTGTCGCGGCGGAGCAGGACGAGACCGCGACCTCCAAAGGGCCAACTGATGGGGCTTAGGATACTTCTCTTTGGGCATTTTGAACTCTTACTTTCCATTGTAATTTTTTTTTTTTTTATGAGGTGTTTCCACCTCGAGACAATTTGCTCAGCACTTTTAACATATATATATATTTTTATGCATTTGGCTACAATTCATCCCTTTATTTTTATGAACTTAGTTCGGGTTAACCGTTATTTATATCCCGGGCTTTTAAAGAAGAACCACGATCTATAAATTTTTAGTTAACTTCTAAGTTTTATGACCTGGTTAAAACCAGGAACTTATTTTAAAAACTTAGTTCGCGTCAACTTTTATCCATATCCCGGGCTCTTTAAAGAAGAACCACGGTCAATAAATTTTAGTTAACTTCTAAGTTTTATGACCTGGTTAAAACCAGGAACTTATTTTAAAAACTTAGTTCGCGTCAACTTTTATCCATATCCCGGGCTCTTTAAAGAAGAACCACGGTCAATAAATTTTAGTTAACTTCTAATTTTTATGACCTGGTTAAAACCAGGATAGGACTTAGTTTGTGATAACTCTTATCCATAGATAAAAATTAACACCTAAGTCGTTAAGGAGACCTGGTTATATCCAGGTACCATATGCCCCCCAAGTAACTGGGAAAGGGTCTTTCGTGGTTACTTTAAAATCACATTTGCAAATAAAGAGAAACATTTGATTTTTATTTATACATGGAAGGTGACCTTCTAGGCCTTACAAGTGGATCATTGATAGTATTTCTTTAGGTGGATAGCATTCCAAGTCCGCGGGACCGCCCCTCCACCAAGTCGAGCTAACTTATAAGTTCCCTCTTTGATGACTTCGATGACCTGGTATGGTCCTTCCCAGCTTGCTCCCAAAACCCCATCTTTGGGATCTTTCCCGGCCAGGAAAACTCTCCTTAAGACCAAATCACCGACGCTAAAGGCACGTCTTTTGACCTTAGTGTTGAAGTAGCGAGTGATCTTCTGTTGATAATGGGCGAGCTGGAGTTGTGAATCTTCTCGCCTTTCATCTACTAAGTCTAGGGAATGGCATAGGAGCTCGTGGTTCCTGTATTGGTCGTAGAACTGGACCCTATGTGACAGAACTTTAATCTCCACGGGGAGGACTGCTTCACTCCCAAAGGTTAGGGAGAAAGGAGTGTGACCCGTGGGAGTCCGATGTGAGGTCCGGTATGCCCACAGGACTTGGGGGAGCTGTTCTGGCCAGATCCCCTTTGCCTCATCTAGCCTCTTCTTGAGGCTCGCCTTCAGATTTTTGTTGACAGCCTCGACCTGGCCGTTCGCCTGGGGATAGGCCACGGACGAGAAGCTTTTCACAATTCCGTGCCTTTCGCAAAATTCGGTGAACAGATCGCTGTCAAATTGAGTGCCGTTGTCGAAGACGATTTTCTTAGGTAGGCCAAATCGACATATGATGATTTTAACCACGAAGTCTAGCACCTTTTTCGATGTTATTGTCGCCAACGGCTCTGCTTCGGCCCACTTGGTGAAGTAGTCAATGGATACTACGGCGTAACGGACCCCGCCCTTTCCGGTAGGCAGGGTGCCTACCAGATCTATTCCCCAAACGGCAAATGGCCAGGGAGACGAAATCATTTTTAGCTCGACCGGAGGAGCTCGGGCAACCGCAGCGAATCGCTGACACTTGTCGCACCTTTTTACATATGAGATCGAGTCTTTGGACAGAGTCGGCCAGTAATAACCTTGCCGGAGAACCTTCAAGGCCAGGCTTTGCCCCCCAGTGTGGTCTCCGCAGAATCCTTCGTGAACTTCTTGATGGATGGCCCTCGCTTCACTTGGAAGAACGCATCGGAGGAGAGGTAGGGAATACCCACGTCGGTACAGCACCCCTTCGACTAGCGTGTATCTCGGAGCTTGATAAAGGACTCGCCGTGCGTCGTTGCGTCCTTCGGGTAACTTGCCCTCGATGAGATACTCAAGAATGGGAGTCATCCAGGTCGACCTGATGTCAATCATTTCAATTTCTGCCCGATCCCCGTCTATGCTAGGTTTCTCCAAGAACTCAACTGGCACCAACCCCAAGGTTTCTGTCTCTCCCGAGGTGGCGAGCTTGGCGAGAGCATCTGCGTTGGCGTTCTGCTCCCGAGGTATCTGTTCGATTGACCCTCGCCCAAACGCAGATAGCTCGGACTTTACCTTTGCCAAATAGGCGGCCATCTTGGGTCCTCGCGCCTGATATTCGCCTAGAACCTGATTCACCACGAGCTGGGAATCGCTGAAGCATTGGATAGAGCTCACCTTTAGCTCACTAGCTATCCTAAGTCCAGCCAACAAGGCCTCGTACTCTGCCTCGTTGTTAGACGCCTTGAACTCGAACCTTAGCGCCGAGTGGAATCTATGCCCCTCTGGGGATATCAGAATGATTCCGGCCCCGGAGCCGTTCTCGTTAGATGAGCCATCAACGAAGATCTTCCACGATGAGCGTGAGGGGGCGACCTGAGGTGAGTCTTCTGATGGAATCTCCTGGAATCCTACGCATTCAACCACGAAGTCAGCCAAGGCCTGACTTTTTATGGTAGTTCAGGGAGTATAGAAAATCTCGAACTGACTGAGTTCGACCGCCCACTTTAGCAAGCGTCCTGATGCTTCAGGCTTTTTCAAAACCTGCCTTAAAGGCTGATCAGTCATGACGTGTATAGAGTGGGACTGGAAGTATGGCCTGAGTTTTCGCGAGGCCGTGATTAGGCAGAACGCCAGTTTTTCCATCATTGGGTACCTTGATTCAGCTCCGAGGAGTCTCTTGCTGATGTAATAGACCGGTTTCTGAGCCTGGTCCTCTTCTCGCACAAGAACGGCACTAGCTGCGTCCTCAGTGACGGCCATGTAGCGGAAAAGAGGTTCTCCTACCTTGGGCTTTGATAGCACAGGCGGTTCAGCCAGATGCGCTTTTAGGTCGAGGAATGCGCCTTCGCACTCTACTGTCCATTCGAACTTCTTGTTTCCCCGGAGCAGGTTGTAAAAGGGCAAACATTTATCGGTCGATTTGGAAATGAACCGGTTCAGTGCTGCCACCCTTCCTGTGAGGCCTTGGACATCTTTCCGCGACCTGGGGGAAGGAAGCTCGAGCAGTGACCTGATCTTGTCGGGGTTTGCCTCGATTCCTCGGGTATTGACTATGAAACCCAAGAATTTCCCCGATGCGACACCGAAAGTGCACTTCTGAGGATTGAGCCTCATGCCATATTCTCGCAGTATGCTAAAGCATTCTTCCAGGTCGGCAACGTGGTTGCTGGCAGTCTTTGACTTGACAAGCATATCATCGACGTACACTTCCATGCTTTTCCCGATCTGGTCCGCGAACATTCTGTTAACTAGCCTTTGGTAGGTAGCTCCGGCATTCTTCAGACCGAACGGCATGACCTTATAGCAATAGACATTAGTCGGGGTCATGAAGCTGGTATGTTCCTGGTCTGCTGGATTCATCGCGATCTGATTGTAGCCCGAGTATGCGTCCATGAAGGACATGAGCTCGTGCCCCGCCGTGGCATCCACCAATTGATTGATCCTCGGCAATGGAAAGCAATCCTTGGGGCAGGCTTTATTCAGGTCAGAGAAGTCAATACAGGTCCGCCACTTCCCGTTGGGCTTTGGAACTAACACAGGATTGGCAACCCAAATGGGAAATTTGGCTTCGCGGATAAAGCCACACTTTTTGAGCCGGGCCACTTCTTCTTCAAGGGCTTCGGCTCGGGTTGTCCCTAAACGTCTCTGCTTTTGAGACTTGGCAGGGACGCTTTTATCTAGGTGGAGCGTGCGCATGATGACGCTCGGACTGATCCCTATCATATCCTCGTGCGACCATGCGAATACGTCTAGGTTCTTCTGCAGAAACGTAGCCAGCTCCGCCTTTCTTTTATCGCAGAGGTTCTTTCCGAGCTTAACTGTCCGTGACGGGTTTTGTTTATCGATGCTTACCTCCTCGAGCTCTTCAATAGCTTGGAGCTCGGACATGTCCTCGCCTACTCGGGGGTCAATGTCCTCACTTAGGGCGAGCTTTTCGCCTTCGAAAATCTGAGGTTTTTCAATCTCGGGAGCCGCCTTGGGTCCCTGAGATTCCCCTTCGTCCTGAATGGCCATCGTCATCTGCCCGGGTTTAGATTTTCCCTTCAAGGAGATGCTGTAGCATTCCCTGGCAGCGAGCTGATCGCCCTTGATAGTACAGACCCCTGTTGAAGTAGGGAATTTCATGGCGAGGTGCCGGACGGAAGTGATAGCCTCGAAAGCAATGAGCGTAGGTCGGCCCAAAATGGCATTGTAGGCAGCGGAGCAGTCAATGACCACGAATTCGAGTAGTTTGGACACTGTTCGGGACTCGTCTCCTAGGGTGATCACCAACTCAATCGTCCCTATCGCTACTGATCCTTCTCCTGAAAAACCATATAGTATCATCGAGGTTGCCTTTAGCTCGGAGACGGTCAGACCCATTTTTTCTAAGGTGGACCGGAATAGGAAGTTCACCGAGCTCCCATTGTCCACCAACACTCTCCTTACTCTCCGATTGGCGAGCTGGACTGCTAGGACCAAGGGATCGTTATGAGGGAATTGGACATGGCCTGTGTCTTCCTCCGTGAAAGTTATCGGTTGTTTCTCTAATCTTTGCTGTTTTGATTGACGCACATCCGGGGCGAACTCCGCTCCGTTGTGGGCCTTTAATTCATTCACATACCTCTTCTGGGCACCTCTACTCGTGCCAGCCATGTGTGGTCCTCCAGAGATGGTGGAGATCTCTCCCTCAACCACGGGGGGAAGGACGTCCTGATCTACCCGAGGTCCGAGCTGACTGGCTGGGACCTCCGGAGCGGGTCGACT
The DNA here is from genome assembly GCF_963169125.1 of Humulus lupulus. Lineage (NCBI taxonomy): Eukaryota > Viridiplantae > Streptophyta > Magnoliopsida > Rosales > Cannabaceae > Humulus > Humulus lupulus. Next base: position 163,723,577 of record NC_084793.1, on the reverse strand, counting down.
TGTCGGGACCCTGTTCCGCGAGTATTGCGCCAATGGACCTGCTAGGATGAGAGTCTAGATTTCATCTTTGAGGTGCCTGCAGTCGTCGGTATTGTGCCCGACGTCGTTATGAAAACGGCAGAATTTGGAAGCGTCTCTCTTTCCCTTAGGGTGTTTCAATGGCTCCGGCCTCTTCCAGGGGACTCGAGTAGCGTTGGCCAGGAAAATATTTTCCCTGGTCTGGGTGAGCTCGGTATATGTTGTGAACACGGGCTTGAATTTATCCACAGACTTATTCTTCTTTTGACCGTGCTGGCTGTTTTCACCATTTCCTTTTCTTTTGCCACCACCGGGCTGGTTATTCTGCGCAACGTCGGGAATCGCCACTACGATCTCTGTTCCCGTCCCAGCGGGCTTCTCGGGGGCCTGGCTGGTCCCTGCGGCTGAAGCTTCAGCTTCTTCCAAGTTTATCCACTCTTGGGCTCTGTTAAGGAATTCACTAACCGAACTGACCCCCCTCCTTTGAATATCCTTCCACAGGTCTCCGCCGACTAGGATCCCGGTCCTCATGGCCATGAGTTTTGAGCTATCGTCAGCGTCTCTGGCTCGAGCAGCGACATTTGCAAATCTGCTCAAGTAGGCTTTCAGCGTCTCACCAGGTTGCTGTCTCACGTTAGCTAGGGAGTCGGCCTGGACTCGGGCGGCCTGGGAGGCTCGGAATGCCCTTTTGAAGTCAGCCGAAAATGTCTTCCAGGAGCTGATTGACTGCCTTTTACTCTGCTTGAACCACTGCCTGGCGGGCCCAGTTAGGGTGGAAGGAAAGATCAAGCAACGAAGCTCCGGTCCGATGTTATGGGCCATCATTAGGGTGTTGAACATCCCTAAGTGGTCAGACGGGTCTCCATCCCCGTTGAACTTTGACAAGTGGGGCATACGAAAGCCAGAAGGGTATGCCGTCGCTGCTATATTGGGGGCGAAGAGTTCCATCTCATCCCCTGAATCATATTCGTCTTTTTCTTTTTCCGATAGGAGCTTCTTCATCAGCTCCTCCATCTGGGTTAGGCGCTCTAGGGTTTTGTCCTGAGATCCTGGGTTATTCCGGGGCTGTTCAACAGCTCCGGACCCGTTGTACATATTAGGCGGGTTGTTGCCCCTCCTATCTTGAGATAGGTCATTTGGGGCATTTCCACCGTTACGTACTTCGGATCGGACCCCCACTGAGCGGGCCTGGCTACCATCCCTAACTCGACCCTCTCTGTGAGAATTGAGTCGATCTCGAAGGTCGCCTCCCTGGGTAGTATGGTGACTTTGTGCTAAACTTAGTCGCTGGCGCAGGTCTCCTCCCGAGAGATCACTCCGTGCACTGCCGGTCCAGTGACTCCTGCTGGACAGGCTCGGGGTGTGTCTTTGGCGGCTCCGACCTGATCCTTCCCCCGGCACCCTGCTGTGCCAGGAGGGCCCGGCTGATGGCAGGTCTCTCCTACTATTTCCGTAGGTCGGGATGTCTCGGACGGGTTGAGGAGACAGATATCTGATGGGAGAAGGAGGATGCCTGACCGGGGAGGCGATTCTAGTACCGTCCGGTCGGACTAAATTCGGTGGGGCCCTCTCGGCCCTGCCAGCTTGCTGGTCCCGCGCTGGGCGAGCTGGACGAGGAACTGGACGTTCTTCGGGGACGGGCTGACGTCTCTGGCTCTCCTCGGCCCTTCTCCGGGAATTTCCTCAATCTCTTCTGGGCGTCCTCGAGGAAGGCTGAGAGCTGGGGGTTGACGTCCTAATCGAACGGCTGTACTGCTGCTGTCCGGTCCGAGGCATTTCCCTGAAGTTCGCCTCTTGATGGTGTGATGAAGGGGCGGAGTTAGCTGCAGGAAGTCGACCCGAACGGCTACGCCTGGACCGATTACTCCGGCGAGACTTAGGAGCCTCGCCTTGCCTCTCTCCAACGTTACCGTTGGTTGTGGGAGGGGGTACTCGGCTCAGAATATCCTGGAGTTGCTGACCAGCTGCTGCTAACTGGCTCCTCAGCTGAGCATTCTCCATCTCCACCGCAGTGTAATAACATGGATTCGGATTAGGCGGCCGGGGCGCTGAACTACCAGTGTCGTCTTGGCCCGCCGGCTGCTTCCCTGGCCTCTGCTGGACTTCAGGAACTTGCTCATCAGGGAGGGCAACCTGGTGGGCCTCCTGCCCATCATGCTGCTCTGTCTCGTTGCCATGCCTGGATCGAGTGGTCACCATAGTTGGATGTTTGTGGTAGTACTAATCGAACTTGCTCTCAATGAAAGCACCAAACTGTTGACGCGGTTCTTCGGCAACAGATAATTAAGAGAAGAAGAGAAAGAGATTAGTACTAAAAGTAGAACCGTCACAGATATGAAATCTTTTGGAAAGAACTAGGTGACTCAAGGCACGTTTTTAAGTGGTTCGAAGGTTAAAATCCTTCTACTCCACTAGTCAATATTATTGATCTTCTCTGGGTATTTGGTTTACAAAGTATATAGTTCTTCAAAGACTATTTTTTCCAACCCCTATCAACTCCCAGGGTCTCCCTATTTATAGGAGAAGGCACCTGGAAGTTGGTAGGGAGGTCATCCCGTGACCTTACCATTTGTCATATCAAATCTGTGACATTCATGATTAATTCCTAAACCTGACACACAAGTGTGGTCTAATCAGCATGGAAGGAGATAATGGGCCGCACGACCCAACCCGTCCGTGGGTGTCTGAATACGCACGTTCCTGCTGCGTGTCCGAGAAGTCAGTGGGATATCGGGCACGTGATGGCAGGAATATGCACGTTAATCTTGCGTGTTGACTTCCCCTAGGGTCGGAGCTTCCTGAGAAGCTCGTGACCTGAGCAGTTTGTAACCCGAGCTGCTCCCGTCCGTGGCCTTCGGATGTCACTCTCAGCCCCTTGGCAACAAATGCGAGCTGGAAATAGGACCCCCTCGAGCTGAGAAGGGTCCGTCCTGGAAATAGGACCTTCGGCCTGCGGGAGCCTCGGACTAAACCTGATTAGTCTGAGGCTCGTCCTGCTAAACAGCCCGTGGGAAACCAGGGCGTACATAGTCGATTTCAAATCTCTAATCTGCTTCTTCTTCTCTTAGGGCCATTTTCATAATCTTTAGGAATTTATATGGCCGGTTATTTAATTAGAAACTAATTTTCTAATCAATTTATTTAATTAAAACTAATTCTTTAATTAAATAACCATTTATTATCTTTTTAATTTAGTTGAATTTAAATAATTAAAATAATCACATTCAAATAATTATTTAAACTTAAGATTTTTAAAATCTTAACCAACTTAAAGATATTTTATTTTTCTAATAAAAATAAGATAATTAAATTTTCAAATTCAAACAATTATAAAAATCAATTAAATAAAATATGCTAAATTGTAGGGATTTTGTTGAGCACCTAGCTTAGTGATCAAGATAGGGCCGGCGCCAAGGGCTAGGAACACATGGAGCAATGGCGCGAGGGTGGACAGCTAGACGCGCATGGCACAATGGTGTCGTCTGGGTAGCGCAATGACGGGAGGCGCTAGGGCGTGCGATGTGCAGCTGGGCTCAAGGGCGCGTGTGGGTGTGTAGTTGGGCGCAGAGGCGCGCGCAGGGGGCAGGTTGGGCGCAGGGGACTGGGTCGGCTGGTGCCTAGGGGCTCGGGTCGTGTGCCTATGTGGCTCATGGCTCAGGTCCCTTTATTTTTCTCCTATTGATAAGAATTTTTACAACAATATTTCTCAAATAAAATTACAAAAAATCCTATACCCCAATATGGTTTACACAAGGTCTAAGAAAAAACAATATTCAATTTCTAGCCCAATAGTACCATATAATAAACGTTTCATCATTCAACCACACATTCATAAAACAAAACCATCCATTCAATAAACATATCATCATACATATAAAAAATGCAAGAAACTCACATAAGATTTTATGTATACATATATGTAGACTGCTTTGTTACCGATTGTTGGTACTAATTTAGAAATTCAGGGGTGCAGTGAAAAGGGTGGGTGGTTTTAAAAATCATTAATACCAAGTCCATATCAATACATAAACTTATACATTAAATCAATACATGAAATAAGAACAGAAGACTACATCTTGTAGCCTTTCAAGAATCCTTTAGTCTTTTCACATAATCAAATGATCTTCCTATCCACGTAAAGACCCACTCCAAAGTCTTCCAAGTAATTCCTCAAGCACACAATAATGTGTGTGTGCACGTGAGATTCACTAGCTTGAATACTTTGGGCTCTTTAGATGTTCTCAACACATGATATCTAGAAAGTTTGAGAAGAGAAGGCTTTAGAGAGTTCTAGAAAAAATTTAAGGCTTGGAAAATTCTATCGACTCATTCGACTTTAGCGTCTGATTAATGATTGCTTCTTTTTTAAAGATAATAAAATAATTTTATTTCTTTTTATTTTATTATTTCAAAACTGATCTATTAGATATTTAATTTAATTTTTTTATTTTAATTAAATTATAATAAATGATTAAATAAACAAATAATATTTGAATTTAAACAATTCAAATTAAAATCTCAGGGACAAGTGGCAGTGAGTATGGTGCCACTCATTGTGCATGCGTGTATCACACTTATCTGTCCCTAATTTTTCTCATTTGTTTGTCTAATTAAAATTAAGACAATATATTTATTAAAAAAATAATAAAATATATTATATCAAAATAAAAATCAATTAATTCAAAATTAATTTTATCTTAAATTATCAGATTTGAAAAATTATCTTATACTAAAATAATATATAACTCTCTATAATATGAATCCAAACACTAATTAATATTAATTTTAACTAATATAAAGTTTTTTCAAATAAAACTAGGGTAAATATTCATTTGGCACTTTGTATTTTATTGAAATACAAACTTGATACATTTTGATTCTGATCATTTTCAATCGATATTCTCTGTTCATAAAAACTACATAGTTTGGTACACTCCATGCATTTAAATTTTTATTATTCCCAGATTACCCCTCATTTTAGTGATTCATTTTATTTTAATTTTTTTATTATTTTAAAATGATTTAAATATATTTTCAGACTTCATAAAATAAAATAAATGTTAAATTAAATCTTTAAACTATATTTAATAAACAAAATTATTTTTAAAATATATTTAATTAATTAAAAAATGGAATAAATTTTTTTAAAAAAACTAATTGAAATTTTATTAATTAACTTTAAATAAACCTAAATTTTAATTTGATTAATGAAAAAAAAATCATATTTCACTCAATCTCATCCTCACCTCCTCAGTTTCCCACCCTCCTTAATCTCACCCTCATTTTAGTGATTTATTTGATTTTTCAATTGTTTTATTATTTTTAAATGATTTAAATATATTTTCATAATTAATAAAATAAAAAATAAATGTTTAATTACAACTTTAAAATAATTTTAATAAAAAAAGTTAAAATAAATTTAATTAATTAAAAACAAACATATATTGGAAATAAAATATTAAAAAACTAATTAAAATCTTATTAATTAACTTTAAATAAACCAAAATTTTAATTTAATTAATAAAAAAAACTCATATTTCACCCAATCCCACCCTCACCATCTCAATTCCCCACCCTCCCTATCTCACCAACATTTTTTGTTAAGTTGGATTGATTTGTTAGTTAAATTAAAAATTCAAGTTTATTTAAAGTTAACTAATAAGATTTTAATTTTTTTTAATTTTTTAAATTAACTAACTTTATTTTTAAAATAATGTTGTTTATTATAATTATTTTAAATTTTTAATTAAACATTTATTTTATTTTATGAATTTTTAAAATACATTTAAATCATTTAAAAATAATAAAGTAATTAAAAATCAAATAAATCATTAAAATGAGAGGTATTAAGGGAATATTAAAAATTTAAACATACGGAGAGTACCATACTATGTACTTTTTGCAAATAGAGAGTATTGAATGATAATTATAAGAAACAAAGGGTACCAAGTTTGTATATCGATAAAACACAGGTATCAAATGAGTATTTATCCTAAAAACTACTTAGTCAAATAATTAATTAATTATACATAATTATCTCATAAATGTCACTTAGCCCTGCAAAATTAATTCATTTTCAATTTAGTCATTTTTCTCCAAAAATATTGTCGTGGCATCTTTACCCTTGACAATGTATGTTAGGTTTTATGGCCTTATAAAACCATGTCGAACATGTAACGCGATTTTATTTTGTTAGTAAAAGTAGTAGAAATCATTTAGTTTAACTACCATGTTACTTGCTTGTTTTATTACATGATTATTGGAATACTACAAACATTTATAAATCTCGAACATATAAATAATTACAATTATAGTGACTAGGTCTTAGTTTATTATGACTGTAATTATATGTTCAAACAAACAAGTCCTAAGATTAGATCAGTGCATTCGGTTTTCACTGATCTGGTGTTCTATGATATGATCTACTTACACATTAGTGGTGTGATGTCTTATCCAAGGCGTTGACAAAGTAGATAAGATCGAATATATTTGGGTACATTGGACTAGGACCAATATTGATTATTTATATATGAATACGTATTGTTGTTATTGAATCTAATCAATGTCACAAAGTAGACATGAGGTCAAGACGATCTTAGTTCTGAGTGATAATATTCTTCTAATTATATTATTTAAATCTTTTGACTTGTTCATTACCAAGTTACTCTACGGCCTAGCCCATACTTACATCTTGGAGATTTAGTAGTGTAATTGAGTGGGAGTATTATTCACAGAATTTAAATCTATAACTTCTGTATGAGAAGTGAAAAGATGATTTCCTTAATTGCTTTGTTCAAAAGAATAAATTATTGAGATCTCATTTATGTGATTAAGTTCACAGAAATATCATTTATAAGGAACTTAGTGGGAGTTAATGATAAAATACTGATGAGGGGTAAAAACGGTAATTTTCACCCAGCTCATTAGTAAGTCATTGATAGAGGATTAACTGACTATAATGGTTATAACAATGGATAATGTATTTGTGGTTTAGAAAATACGTTTTATGAATTCAAGAGTTCAATTCTGAGTCTATAGTGGAGTCACAAGTAGTTAATAAGGTAGTGAAATTATTCGTAAATAAATTCACGACAACTTATTAGAGCTTGATTTCATGGATTCATGGTCCCTGCATCACCTTTGAGTAAATCATCTAGAATTTCTCAATTAATTGATTTAGTTATCAATTAGGATTGTTAAAGTTGATTGTCAATTTTGAAAATTTTTACAAAGATATGAGATTTAAATAATAAAAGAGAATCTTTGGGAAAAATTATTAATATTGATAAATAGGTGTCAATATAAATAAATAATATTAAATCAAGTTTCAAATTATAATTATTTAATTGAGATAAGGATTTAATTAATTAATTAAAAGATAAATAAATAAAAATGTTTTGAATTTAGGCCCAATTGGGATTTAAATTCAAAACAAAGAGATTGGGGCCCAAGTCCATTTGTGGGAGTCCAAGGCTTTGGTTTTTTGTTTATTATTTTTAATTAATTTAAGTTTAAATAAAGCCGAATAAGTTGCCTATATAGGGAATATGATATCTAGTGTTTTCATCAATGAGTTTTAGTTGATTCATTGGGTAAGTGAAAACCTAGGCAATCTAATCACTTCTTAGTCACTCACTCTCTTCTTCTTCTCTTCTAGATCTTTATCTCATGTGTTGAGAACCAGGTCACACTAGTTCTAGGTTTATCAAAGGTTTGGTGAGGAATATTGTATTGCTGATCTAGTTCAATCTCTTGATAATACTCTGCTACAGAAAGGAATCAAGGGCTGGAGAGATTGAAGGAACGAGTTGTTCCATTTCCGCTGCGTATATGTAAGTTTCTATAATCTACTATGTTTTGTATCAATTTCATAGGTGCATATTCTAGTAATTTACATGTTTGTTTGATAATATGTAAATTATATGAAAATAAACAATAATCATGTAACATGAATATCCTACAGTGTATTACAGAGGCAACTCTGGGACCATCGACCTATAATACTAAGCTTCAATAAACCATACTATTAATTAAACTCTTTAATTTAATAATCTTATTTATTAATTGCATTATTACTCCACTATAAATATAGAAATGCACTCGTAATAATTATATAATTATATTTACTTAAAAATCTCTTGGAATCCATTGATATAATCAATATATGTAGTTTTGTCGTCAATGTATTGGTCACTAATTAGAGTTGGTGAAAGTTTACCGTTTTACCCTTCAAATTACCTCTTGTTCCTTAAGTACCATTAATTCACTAGTGAATAATTAATCTATAATCATATTTTAGATTTGAGCTCAATAACTATTCAGTCCCAGAATTAACCCTGAAGGAACCAATATTCAATCCATTAGGAAAGCATGGATTCAATTATTGTAAAATCATGTTCCTAGTTATTGACCTGTGAAATTGGCCAACAGTCGTATGTACAGTATACGACACCTTTTGAACGAGATAAATGACAGAGTAAGATTATCTTAAATAAACACACAAGAATTTTATAGTGGTTTAGCCCTGTTCAGATGAACAATAATAACCTAATCCACTTAGCTTTTAGTATTGAGTCACTCGACAATTACAAGTACAAACTGGTGAGTTCACTCATTAGTAAGATTTTTCTCCCAAAATTCAAGAGAAAGAGATCAGATCCAGAAAAGAGAGTCCAAAAAAACTCCCTTTAAATGAAGCCCTGGATCCTTTATTTATAGTACTCAGTGGTTGTTACATGACCAGCCATACTGGGATCGTGGTTTGGCACACGATTATCAGGTAGTGGAGATACGTCTCCACCTCCCCATGATCATGAGATCGTGGGTCTTCTCGTTATTTCTTTACATCATGGTAGACAATGCACGATTAAAACTTCTGGGAAAATGTTAAGTCTCTGTCGGTATATGAGACTTAGGTGCTAGGCTCGACGTCTAAAGCTTGGGTGCCGGACCTCCGACCTTTTGGGTGCTGGACCTGTTGATCCTCTGGGTGCTAGGCCTATTGATCTTTGGGGTGCTAGGCCTACTGATCTCAGTTTGAACGAGAGTGATTATTTCTCAGTGAAGTAAAGTTGGGGGTTTAGGCCGACCACCCCATGAAAGATAGGATGGACCGACCACCCAGGTGGCTCTTGGGCCTGCTTAGGTCGACCATTCTAGGGGTTGAGTTCAGGCCGACCGCCCCTAGGGGTCCTTGGGAAAATTGGGGCTGACTACCCTAGGGGTTGGGGTCAGGCCGACTACCCCTAGGGGTCCTTGTGCATGCTGGGGCCGACCACCCCCGGGATAGGGGATCAGGCTGACCACCCCTAGGGGTAGGGGTCAGGTCGACCACCCTTAGGGGGTTTAGGCTTGGTGGACTTTCCTAGGTCCTGGACCTATCTGTTTTGCCCGTCGGTCTTTTCGCAATACTTTGTCGTTTTTCCCTGATTGGTGATGTCACGTGTCTCATTCTCATTCACCACATCATCCTTGTATTTTTTAGGGATAACATTTGCCTCCCCAAGTTTATTGCAATGTTTTCAACATTACGATAAACTTGATCCTGACCTGAGAAACATACCGTAGCAGTACTCAAATAGTCAAGTCCCTCGGGACATTACATAGTACTTTTTTAACTATCGATACTTTGCTCGGTACGAATTTTTCAGGGACAATTAGTAATTCCTAAAACTAATTAGGTTTTTCAAGGAAAATTAATTTTCTAAAAATCTAATATATTTTTCAAGGAAATTTGAAATCCTAAAAATATAACATATTTTTCAAGGAGTTTTAAAGTCCTAAAAATATTATATATTTTTCAAGGAAATTAATTCCTTAAAATAAAATAAAAAATTCAAGGAATTTTAAATTCCTAAAAATATAGATATTTTTCAAGGAATTTAAATTTTAACCGCATTAGATATTTTTCAAGGAAATTTGAATTCCTAAAAATATCCTGTCTGCCTGAGAGGTTATAAGTAGATCCTCTTCCTCATTCCCACTCCATGCGCCACTTTCAAACAGATCCAAGTCTGATTTCTCCGGTTCCTCATCAAACTCAGATATTTGGTAAGTACTTTCTTCTAAGGAAAATTAATTTTCTAAAAATCTAATATATTTTTCAAGGAAATTTGAAATCCTAAAAATATAACATATTTTTCAAGGAGTTTTAAAGTCCTAAAAATATTATATATTTTTCAAGGAAATTAATTCCTTAAAATAAAATAAAAAATTCAAGGAATTTTAAATTCCTAAAAATATAGATATTTTTCAAGGAATTTAAATTTTAACCGCATTAGATATTTTTCAAGGAAATTTGAATTCCTAAAAATATCCTGTCTGCCTGAGAGGTTATAAGTAGATCCTCTTCCTCATTCCCACTCCATGCGCCACTTTCAAACAGATCTAAGTCTGATTTCTCCGGTTCCTCATCAAACTCAGATATTTGGTAAGTACTTTCTTCTAATCCTCACATCATTTAATTTAAATGTGCTTAGATTCATAAGAAACACTTTGTATTTTTGAGGAATTTTTGTCTGAATCTTCTTGCTCTGTTGTATCCTGATAAAAAATAATTGACTTTCTTGAATCAAGATTTCTCTGTAAAAGCCCTTAGTCTGGGCGATTTCCAGGGATGCAAGACCCTAGGCCGAACACTCAATAGTCCTGGTGATTTCCAGGGATAGGCCCAGTTTGGGCCGAGCACCTCCTTGGCATGGGACGAGTACCTCCTTGGCATGGGTCGAGCACTCCCTTAGAGCTTCATAGGTCGAGCAGTCCCTTTTCTTCCTTAGGTGATTTCAAGGGATAGGCCCAGGTTTGGTCCAAGCACCTCCTTGGCATGGGCCGAGTACCTCCTTGGCATGGGTCGAGTACCTCCTTGGCATGGGTCGAGTACCTCCTTGGCATAGGCTGATTACTCCCTTGGCATGGGTCGAGTACCTCCTTGGCATGGGCCGAGTACCTCCTTAGAGCTTCATAGACCAAGCACTCCCTTTTCTTCCTTTAGGCGATTTTCAGGGATTCAGGGTGGTCGCCCAAGCCTAAGCCGACAACCTGGGATCCTAAAAATATTCTAGAGATTTGAACGGTCCTCAGGCACTTTTCTAAAGCTTACTTCCTTGGGGTAGTCAGCCTATGCTTAGGCTCACTGGGTCGACCCCCATATACCCCCTATATAGAATTCTGCTCTTGATTTCTTCATTTTTAGATTTTAGTTCATGAACATGCCCTCAGCAGTTGGATCCATTATGCTCATTTAGTAACTTTAATCATCATATTTCTTCTATTGGAGATGTCCAACTCCTCTTCATCAGACAAGTCAGTAGGTGAGCGTACTCCCTAGGAGTTTTTAGAAAGGTTGAAAAGGACTCTCCCTCGTTCCACTCTATACTTATTTAGTGAGGAAGATTTCTTAAAGAGGTACTATCCAATGGTGAGAGTGAAACAAACAACTCGGCAACCCTCTTAAGATGATCCTAAGAGTGCCAGGCATATCACTTAGAACTCCTCGCCGGGATCTTCTTAGATTATTTCTCAGCATAGTACACCCCGCGGCTCCCAAGGCACACCTCAACAGAGTCATTCTTCTCAGCGGGATAGGTCAAGTCACCGAGAACCATTGCAACGCCCTTCGTATCAAGATACTAGTCGGGTTCCCCATCAATCTTCTTCTCGACAAGATTTTATCGAGGGCTCCCGTCGCCATACTACTCATCCTTAGGAGCGTCCCATTCATAGATTCTGTCCTAAGGTAGTTCGCCCTCCTTCCAAGAGCAAGACAGTCTCGCCAGCTGAGCAGCAAAAGAAGAGACGACAAAAGGAGTTCCATTTATCAGATTCTGGGGCAATCTTCGCCAGTGAGATCATATGGAAACCGGTTGAGAAGTCTCGCCCTGCTGATTATGAGGTTGTTTGGTTTAAGGGGCAGCCTCTAACATGACTGAAGAGAAGGTAAAGAACTTGAGGAAGACCTTTGACCTCTCCGGCATGTCCATCACTATCCTTGGTCCAAATGACAGAGCTGAGGACCCCCCCTCTAGGTATGTGCGCTTGGACACGTTCTACCATTAGGTCTGGGGCCCTACTTCCTCTTCATCCGTACTTCCGAAGTATAGTCGACTATTTTGGTATTAGTCCTTCTCAACTGGCTCCTAATGTGATCTTGGCCTTTTCTGCATTGTACATCATCTATCACCGCAGAAAATGGGCTGCCCCAGTGCCTCATGAGATCCACTATCTATTTGACTTGAAGACAAACTCTTCTCAGCGCAACTCGGGATATTTCCATTTCCACCATTATATGAGCGAGGGTACCAAATTTTTTTTGGAAGAGATCTCTTGAAATAGCAAGGCATTTAGATATGCCGATAACTATTTCTTTACCAAGAATGCAGAGGCCAACTACTCCAAGTTTAAGCACGTTGGGCACTTTTATAGACCACTCCCGACCCAGGCTATGACAATTAGGGCTAAGGCACTGATTGCCATGACCCCTGAGGAGAAGAATGTCAATTGTTACTCCGTAGAACTTTAGGAAGGTGGGGTTGTTTCCTCCTACCACATCAGACGTTCTGGATGACGATGGTTCTACGCCTATGATAGCCATAGACTTCCCGGGACCCATTCATGTCAATGAGGTACCCTCTTCGCGAGTACTAGTTGGACATAAGGGTGATGAGGTGGGTGCATCTGCTGCGTACTCATTGCTTGCTTCAAACGACTTTGATGAGGCTGCGTTCGAACTCGAATCACATTCATAAGGTTTGACACTTTATCACTTTTATTTTATGGTTCATTGGTATTTAATATCCTTCTAACATTTGATCTTCTTTTGCAGGCTCAGAAATGTTTGGTTTTGTCCATACCCAGCAGAGGTTGACTCCCACCGAGGCCAATGCTTCTATTCGAGCGGCAAAAAGGGCTAGGGTTGAGGCTGAGTCGGTCATGGAGGTTCCTCTTGAGGTGTCTCCTCAGAATCCTTTGGTGTTTAGTCCAATTATTTTGGCGTCTAGCCCTGTCGCAAAGGTAGAGCCATCTTTGTCTACACCAGTTCCTCCTATTTTCAATGAGGCGGATGCTCTTTGTTCTGTGCCTGCTCCTTTATTTGAGCCACGTCAGTCTGCTATACTGAACTTAAGTGCCCTCATGGACTGAGCATCGCATCTTGTGCAAACAACAACAACCTTTACTGAGATCAAGAATGAGGACCTGAACACCATTCTCACGAAGTCACTCTTAGATATTCAGAGTGTGAGTCCTTTACAGTTCCCTTCTTGTCTATTTAACTTGTGTTCTGACGTTTATCTAACACTTGTATGATTTTTGTAGGCATTGATGCTGGTCTCTCGTGTCCATGATAGGTCTATAGAGTGTACTTCTACGCTCTCAAACCTTCATTCTGAGCATGAAGCTGTCCGCCAAGAGGTACGGGACCTTAGGCACGTTTTTGGCTCTAGGGGTGCTGACATTGCCTCAAAGGATGAGGAGATCAACACCCTCCGCAGTACCATGGAGCTCAAACAGAAGGAAGTGATCGAGTTGACTCTCAGGATAACCCAGATGGAGGGGGAACTTACCCATCAACTCCAACAGTCTGAAGCTAAGAAAGAGAAGCTGATTGCCGACATGGACCAACTGCAAAAGGATTCATTTGTCGAGAAGGAGCAAGAGGTCAAAGTTGCTCAGGACAAGGCTTGAAAGGACTATTTAGAGATAGCCTTCTCTTGCTTCTACTTGATTTGGAAGTCCAACAAAGATCTAAACTTGGATTTCCTTCCCAAGAAGACGCGAGCGAAGGAACTTAGGAAATGTCTGGCTCGTGAGGCTGTCAAGGCTCAGGGTAGTCTTTCAGATGATACTCCTCACCCTAGTTAGTCTTCTTGGTCCTTTATTCTGTCTTTCCTCTCATGCCATTGGTGGGGAACCTTGTACTTGACAGTTTTTACATATGACATTTTATGCCTTTATGCTTTTTTGTTATGAGTACTCAGTGTATTGATTGAATTTTTTTAATTTCCAATGCTTACTAAGTATATCAACTCACAACCTTCATTGGTTTAGGTATCAGTATACTCTGAACACATGTATTTTATGTGCCATACTAACCTTACTCCTTTATGATTTTCATGCTAACAACCATGGTAATGTGAGTAGTATGATACTTCACCAAGTACCATGAACAAAACGGTCATGTCGACCACTCCATGGGTGATAGGCCGACCACCCTATAGGGTTAATGGACTAGTCGACCACCCCATAAGGGACATGGTTGGGAATCTTCCTACTAATGCCTTTCTTTTTTTTTTTGCATTTTCGTAACATATGTTGAACAAATGTTCTAGAAAAACTTGAGCTTGCTTAGTACTTAAGGTCACGGCCTCATTGCTCGTGTATACCTCGATCGGTATGTACTATATGCCCCCCAAGTGATCATGGGTTTAACAGCCTTGGTCACTTGCTACTTGACCATGACTTGCTTTGAGCATTAGACACCTAGTACTATCCTTTTCACCCAAATGATGCAAGCAACAAATGCTTGTCCCTCATTGGTATTTGAGTGATGGTTTCATACTCTGTAGCAATGATACTTATACACAGATGCAGATTGTGCAGCAAGTGTCGATCATGATCTATGTAATCTCTCGTGTACTCGTTATCATGATTGTAGACAGAAATGTCTAAGTTGGACCAATTGGGTCTAGATTGGTAAATCGAGCCTGTAATGAGTCTTATATCAAATTATTGATCGGTCCCTCGAGGACTAGATTCGATTATGATCCGATAATAGCGGCTGGTCCTTGGACCAGTCTCTAGTTTTTTGATCGTATGGGCCGATAGGTTCCTCAAGAACCAGGATCGAACGTGATCAAATAAGTTCGCGACAAGGTCTTTGGACTAGTCTATCATTTGCATCTTATGGGTCGATAGGATTCTCAAGAACCAAGATCGAACATGATCCATTAATTTGGCGACAATGTCCTAGGACCTGTCTCTTTTGTTGATCGTGTGGGTCGATAGGTTCCTCAAGAACCAAGATCGAACATGATCAAATAATTGGTGACAAGGTCCTCGAACCAGACTCTTTTTTGGATCGTATGGGTCGATAGGCTCCTCAAGAACCAAGATCGAACATGATCCATAACTTTGGCGACAAGGTCCTAGGACCTGTCTCTTTTGTTGATCGTGTGGGTCGATAAGTTCCTCAAGAACTCGGATCGAACATGATCAAATAATTAGCGACAAGGTCCTTGGACCAGTCTCTTATTTGGATCGTATTGGTCGATAGGCCCCTCAAGAACCAAGATCGAACATGATCCATAAATCTGGCGACAAGGTCCTAGGACCAGTCTCTCTTTTGGATTGTATGGGTCGATAGGTCCCTCGGGGACTAGAATCGAACATGATCCGATGGGGTTGATAGGTCTACAGAACAAGTCCTTTGTTGAACGAAATTTAAAGAACTAAGAGACATTTTAGAAATTAAATTCATTCACTGAAGCACAATGGATTTTGCATAGATAATTTGTAAATAATACATTTGCAAATTAAAACTTGTATTGCTACTGAGCAACTTCATTGATAGTATTCTCTTGTACTTGTACTTGTTCACCATTCCAGCAGTTTCTGATTAGTTCACCATTCAGTTGAGCTATCTTGTACTTGCGTATTCTCTTGTCCTTGTAATAACGCAGACACTTCCGACCTTAATGTTTCTTAATAATTTCACTAGTTCTTGAGCCATTCTTGATGTAAAATACTTCCTGTCCCTAAGTTCACTTTCCAAAGTAAGTACTTCTAAGTTCATAGGTTCCCATCTGACACTATCACCCTTGGTGTCCAATGGAGACGTACAATCTCATCTCGTACCCATTCTCTCTTTTGATACCTCACCCACACCAACCATGGTGTGCTGATCCAATAGGTCAAATCACCACTTTTGTATCTCCTTACCTCATTTGTGACCCAAGGTGGTTCACCCCTTAGGTTCATAATCATATCCTTTTCATATTAACTCTAGGATACACGAGAATCATAATAGTCCTCTTCTTGCCTCTGATTATTACCTCTAATTTACTAAATTATTTGGTCGTGCGCCTCCCAATATACAAAGTGTAGTTCCAGCATCCATTTAACTTCCTGGGTATAGTAACTGCAAGGGGTGACCTAAGGTTCATCCCACATCTTCCCCTTAATGTCAGTATCCTTCGAATCACTCATCTGATCTGCGTAGTTTAACTCATCTATTCCAAAGTATTAGGGTTCTTAACCTTTCCTACAAGATCCTCCTCCTGCGTCTCACTGTTCATTCATAAGAATATACTCGCCCACTATCAACTGCAAGTTCCAAACCAAACTCAGTCCTTACTTCATTCTAACCATGATTAATCAGTATAACTATCATCTTACCATCCACTATGAGGTGCAAACAATCACTCTTTCAGGTAAACATAACGCACCTTAACTCATAATATAATGCACCGAAGCTCCATATTCTAAGCAAGGACGATGCCTCTCGCATCGTTCTCCTGTACCAATCCATACATACGAATTCTAATACTATGGCATATGAATCAATCCTTATACCAACTTCTAAATATCTGGTACGCAACCATCCACTCAGATCCTCTTTATGTTCTAATGTTGTCCCAGTCAAAATATAGATGTCCTAAAAGATACCTCATACATGATCCCACTACCTCCCATAACATAACCCTGAACCTCTTCCGGAGAAATCAGAACTTGCTCTCTTGAAACCTTATCTGTAACCTTGTTTCCTTGACCTTGGTACTATCAATGAGGGTGTTATTCATCTTTTGCTTTTAGTTGGGAGTAGTCTGAATCATCCTTGATCGATCTGAATACGACTCATCAACATTATCCTCGAGCTCTCTGCTTAACGAACTTTCCTGAGCTTCGGATGCATTGATCAATTTAGAAACCTTTACCAAAGTTCCACCATATCCTACTTAGTGCAAGTGGAAATTCATGTAACGCCTCCTGCCTTGATCCTTATCAGGGTAATTCTTGAAAACATTATCCTATCCTCGTAGACTTGGCCCCTTTTCTTGTCAAACTTTCTAGACATGCCTCACGATAAAATGCTCCGTCTGATCAATCCTCAAGTCAAACTCTTCTTCAACTGAACCTTAATTATTTCTACTGAGCTAAGTCTATACTTCATAATGTCTCGGTTACTGCTTCTATTTTTGCCTTAATTGCGTTACACGCTCTTTTCCCTTAATGCGGCAAGCATCCCACCAAATCCTTATAAATCCATCTGAAACCTTATCAGCCGATCCAATATCCGTCCAGTCTATCTGTTATAACCTCAGTGACATCTTCCTCAACAACTAGGCACCTAGCAACTGCAACCAAGTCCTTTCCCTTTAATCTCCGAAGTCGCCATCTTCTTCTTCAATGTATGGTTGTCCTTTATCTAACTGGCAAATCCACATTCAGGATCACCTCATATTCCTCACAAACCACCTTAATCAATGCAATTTATAGGCAGAAACATGAACTAGAAAGCTAATCAATTTCCTCTGAGGGCCAACCTTGGGCTCTAACCATGTCAAAACATTCACTTGAGCTGGGGTAGAGTTATCGGTACTATTTAGTTCTTCTGTCTATGTCTTCGGTCAACTCTCCTTGATAATCCCTATGATTTCTCACTAATAACATGCCTTCATTAAACACTCATTTACATGATGTCTCCAACACCTAGTACATACCATGTAACCCATCCGAACCTCACTGTCATCCTAACAACCATCCTAAACACTATGAACTCTCGTGTCAAGACCAGGAGTAATTGAACCATCAGAGATCTTTCTTTCCTGGTTGCTGTGCCTCCACCCTTACCTGCTCCCGCAAATGTGAATACCTATGGCCAAGCCTTCTGCCCATCGGCACTCTTACTCCATGTCCCGATTCCTGCGTCCTCTATAATAAGGGCTCTTCCTTCTGCCCAAGCATGGGTAACAATCTCCTACACTAGAGCAACCCTAACACACTGGCCATCCCATAGTTCAATCCTCGAGTGGATCTCTCTTTTCAAGCCTCATCCGCAGGTACCAAACACAACACAGATGTGGTCGATCTACAAAACTTACTAACATACCCTGTCACTGTCATACTCTGAACCGAGTCTGTAAATTCACCAGACCTTGCGACTCAAACTTCATCACCATAGTGCCTCTTGTTGAACCTTTGTTTGAGTTTCCTCTCAACCCATCACGAAAATATTCTGAGTCTGAGTTATAACTTCCCACCACGTTCGGGCATCCTCCCGCAAAACATACGTGGCACAGGCCACCCCATCATTACCTTTCACTCCAATAAATTTGAAGACGAGGCTAGCCATGCTCGACCACTGTTCAACTCTAGATGAGTCCACGCCTCCCTCAGAGACTGGAGGTTAACACTTCTAAAGCCTTTCATATAATAATTCCCATCTATTTCCACCATTGGGTTAAGTCATAACTGGTGCCATTAGTGCCAACCCTCACAAGGCAACATTCCCTGATATAACCCTACTATCTAAGTCACCTAATCTCTTCCTTTTTCCTTTACAATCCAGTCTGTATGTTAGCAAACATCTGTCGCCAATCCTAGGGCCAACGGATGATTATGACCTCAACTGCCATCACTCACCCTGCCTGATTCAATTGACTGCCTCAGATACAAAGCTTCCAAATCTATCTGCACCCATCAACCTGGCCTTCTAGCCTTGATACTCTTAAACCACACTAAACCATAGCAAAGCCAATCAACATAATAGTCAAAAGATACACATACCACGATACAAAACCAAAATGTTCATGCATCAATCACCAAACCTCTTTCCCACAAATCGCATACATATTCATCATGCTCCCTATTCTAGCAGATAAGGCAACTCACATAAACAACTAAACAAATATTTCATTTAAAACAAACCTTGAGCCGAGCTTGTCTTTGGCAGCGAGTGTACATATTCGGTCAACCTCCAGGAACCATAAACCTTGGCACGCTCTGATACCAAGTTGTAATGCCCTACCTCATTAAAGTCGTTACCAAGTGATTTATAAATGTGCCATTAGCTCGCTAATCGAGGTTTAAGACTAGAAAGTGTGTTCGGATAAAAATAAAGACCCATTTAATAAACATTAAGTATAAAAGTTGATCTTTTATTAAAATTCATAAAAATATTACATTGGGATCCCCAAAATATAGTTTTGAAATTCATTTACAATCCAAAGGTACAGTACGGTCAACCTAACCGACAAAATGGGATGTTTATCACGTGTTCCTTAAAATAACCCCAGCCGTGGTGGCCAGGTAGGCCAAACATGTACACCCCGCTCCATACCCTCCAACTCATAGTTGTAAGACCCAGCTTCCTTGCTCTTACCTACACCACAGAGCACCCGTGAGCCGAGGCCCAACAAGAGAACTTCAAGCATATCATGTAATAAGAATATATCTCAACAAACCATACTCAATCAGAGCAACAAACAGATACCAGATCCTACTAGCATGCTCAAGGACACATCATTTAGATAAGCTTAAAAGTACTATAGCATAACAACCTAATAATATAGCAATGCAATATCATATTAGCACTATAAACAAACAATATAATAAGACATCAGTACATTCATACAGTAGCTCAATACTACATCAGCATATAACAAAGCAGCCAATAGGCTAAACACATAGTGGCCATGCCGTCCCAAGCGCTTTACCAAGCCCTGAGTTCGCGGTCCACACTGTTAGATATCCCAGGTATCCTTTAGGGTCTCGCCCTGGCAACTCGCACTTCACGTGCTAAATGCTGCTCCCGGCCCCTTGTCGTACTCAGCTCTTGCCTCTCCCGGCTTTTGCCACTTCCGGCTCTTGCCGCTCCCAGCTCTTGCCACTCCCGACTCTTACCGATCCTAGCCCCTTGCCAAACAGTCATAATCATATATATGACATAACAGACATAACCAATACATACAAAACACACACCACATAGCTCTACAGGTACAGACAGTTCTCTTACCTGGTGTCCCAAGCTACCCGAGCACCGCGATCACGAGCATAGTCCTCTAACTCGAGCCTTGAAGAGAAATCCTAGTCACAAAGCATGAATAAAACAAACTATCAAGTTCTAACTCATTAAATAGTTTCAAGACTTAACTCTAACCTCCGGGACCTTGGTTTCTACCAAACCGGGTAGTATAAACCTTCCTGTGCCTTAATGTTCCAGTTCCCGAGCTAGAAACCCTCATTTTGCCAACAATCCACTTTTGGGTCGCGGCCCAGCCTCCCTTAAGCGTCGTTGTGCACCCCAAAGCAGAGGCAAAATGCCTCACATCTGACAGCCTAGGTCCGCAGTGTCCAAACCTTGTGCCGCGACGCCTGGGAAATTCCTCGAAGCCCCACTAGCCTATAAACTCTAGTGGGCTGTGGTGCTGATGAACAGGGCCGCGGCGCGAGCCCAAAACCCAAAAATTACATCCATTTCTTGACCTCTAATTCCCCTGCAATTCAACCCAAACCTATACTAAAGCCATAATTCAGTCCCAAATCACTTATACCAAACTCAGAGCAGCACATAATCTTAAAGAAACTAAACAAAATCCCATTACAACTCAAATTCCATCATCTAAGGTTCTAACCCCCAAAACACCAACAAAACAAAGGAAACTCAACAAAAAACCAATTTTTATTTTTACCTTTGAGATAGTTTTGACCTGAACTAATTCCTCAACTCCTTAAGCTTGAACTCCACCAATTCTTCAGCCCAACACCTCAAGTTTTCTTCAAAATCTGCAAGCTCCCCAAGAGAGAAATGTGCACCGAAAGAGAAAGAAAGCTAAGAGAGACTTGGGAGCTTCTGTCTTGATTTTTTCCTAGTTCTAGTGTTTTCTCAGCCACTAAGGGTATATCCACTTGCCAAAAGTCCAAAATGCCTCCTTAAACATATCTACATCCTTAAGTGACCCAAGGGGTAATTCTGCCATATACCAAATCCTGCTAACTCCTTGAGTGTTCCTATAAATCCTCGTTTAATCCTGACATGACCAAATCATTGCTAAATTACTACCCATTACTCGATAAATCCCGAACACATATAACATCCCCAAAATACCCCCAGGCTCCTCCCGAGCCGGGCATTGACCCCGTTGTGACTTTCTAGCTAAACCGCTCCCTAGGACTGTCTCGGATCGTGCATCTCAAATATATCCCCAATAACACTGGGATCTCACTAACAACACATGCATATTTACAATTATGCCCCCCAACGGGCCAAAATTACAAACTCGCCCCTATTCACAAAAATGGGCCCATATGCATATTTAATACACACAATCATGCATTCCTAGTCACATCACCACATAATTCATATATGTATCACAATTAAATCAATTATTGCCCTCCTAGCAGACTAATCAAGGCCCTAAGCCTTATTAGCAAATTTGGGACACTATAGATACTGCTACGTGTAATGCCATCAGGAGGGGTCTCCCGAGTACTACATTGTAAGCTGATGAGCAATTGACCACCACGAACTCTGTCATCACAGTCTCGTGCCTGAGGGCATCCCCCATTGTGACCGGTAGTTTGATAGTTCCTGCTAGTGGTAGGCATTCTCTCGTGAACCCATATATCACTTGGGAACACGGTGTCAGGTCCTTGACCGTGAGCTTTATCTTCCTGAGGGATGATTTGTAGATGATATCTATCGAGCTTCCCATATCCACCATGCATCTCTTCACCCAGGCATTGACGATTTGAATGGTAAGGACTAAAGGGTCATTGTGGGGGTACCTCACGTGTCTGGCGTCATCCTCTGTAAATGTGAGTGTTTCACTTTCATACTTTGGATTTTTTGGAGATTGCTCCTCGACTGCCATACACTGGGAAGACTCCCCTACCTCATGCATGAGGGTCTTTGCATATCGCTCGCGAGCATTGTTACTGTTGCCTGCTATGTGGGGCCGTCCACATATGGTATCCAGTGTGAAGCCTATAGCCACCGGCTCCAGTGGTGGACTCCTCTGCCTTTGGAATTATGGATTCTACTTGGGATCTCAGTCTTGCCTCGGTACCTGGAGAGTTTTCCTAATCGGAGAAGGAACTCTATCTCATCCTTCAATTGTTTGCACTTGTTTGTGTCGTGCCCATAATCATTATGGAAACGACAAAACTTATTCTTTTCCTTATTTCCTTCTGAACACAAGGGTGGTGACTTTAGGTATGGTACCTCCTGGTATGTTTCCAAGTAAATCTCAGCCCTCGATGTGGTCACGATGGTATAATTGGTGAACCGGGGCTGGTAGGGTTGATGCTTAGCTTGTTTGTCGGGGGCTGCTAACTTATCTTTCTTTTCTCCACCCTGCTCAGCCCTTGAGGTATTCCTCTTCTTACTGTTGCCCCCAATGCCACCCTGAGGGTTCCTGCCATTTTTATCCGCCTTGACAGTAGTCAGATGGTTTATGCCTTTTTCTTCCTTCATGATAGTGTCATCTAGCTTCATGAATTTGTTGGCTCTGTCTAGGAACTCTTGCAAGGTATTGATAGGGTTCCTATGTATACTATCCCACAAGGGACTACAATAAATTATTTCTGCCGAGATGGCAATGAACTTCCCTTCATCTCCTACTGTGGCCGCTCGGTTTTCCTCTCTCATGAATCTTTGAATGTAGTCTTTGAGGGATTCATCTTTCACTTGCTTGATGTCAGCTAACTGATTGGCATAAACCGGTTGAATCCGCCTGGCACGAAAGACCTTGCAGAATTCCAACCTAAACTGCTCTCAGGAAGTGATCGATCTAGGTTTGAACTTCCAATACCATTCCTAAGCTGAATCAGAGAGAGTGGTAGGGAATACCATGCACCTATAATCATGCTTCACACTGAGTAATTCCATTTGATCCTCGAACTTCCCAATGTGTCGTACAGGGTCCTCCTTCCCAGTGTATGTAGGAAGTTTTGGGGTCTTTAATTTCGGTGGTGGTTGGGCAGCTTGGATCTTGGCACTGAAAGGACTCCCACTTCTATGAGCCAGCTCGAATTCTGAAGGTTTCTTTGTTAGACCCTGAACAGCCATAACGAGTTCATCTATTTGAGCCTGTACTGTTGGTGGGACCGCTGCTCTAGGTGGGGAGGATATCACTGGTACCCCTTCCTGAGCATTGGTCCTCCAGTTGATGACCTCCCTCAAATCCTGAGGTTGCGCATCTTTCCCCAACCTATCAAACCCATTACTTGTGTTATTCATCGATTATTTTCTCTTGCGAGACTGAGTGTGTAGCGGTGTTAGGTCCGCCTTGCCCCTGTTGGTGCGACCCTGGCCCCGAGCCTCTCCTCCTATATGACTTTGAGACTCTGAGCGACCATTTCCATTCATGTCATGCCTTTCATATGTTTGACCCTCATCTCCTGCATTGTTTCATCGATCCCCCTGTGAGGGGGCCTTCGGGTCGGTAATACTCCTTCTCCGAGATGGAGTGTTATTCTTCTTAGTCATGGAGGAGGCAGTCTTGGACTGTACCTCTTCATCCTGTCTCTGGGAAAGTGGTTCTGAGAGTGTCCTTAGGGTCCTACAACTCCCCTGGGACTCTCTGTTACTGTTGTCTCACATTCCTACTGCTTTGGCCTGAGCCTCACTCACTGCCTGAGCAGCAGCTTCAGCGTTAGCTCGGGCTAACAGAGTAGCCGCCTCCAAGGCCACCGCGGACTCCTGGTGCTTCGGGTCAGCCTCTTGCTCCCTCTAGATCATCCTCTAGACCTGCTCATCGATCTCTCATTGTTGTCGTTCCATAGTCACCCTCTACAAGGCAATTTCTGCAGCAAAGGCCTCCTGCCTCTCCAGAAATTGCGCCATCTCCTCCTGGTGAGAGTCATGTGGATCTTTTGCATCAGGTTGATCTCCCATCTCCACCCAAGGTTCGTTAACTATATCTATGGGATCCTGGGTAGGGGGATCCTTGGGAGCAGTCTTCTTTGTCTGACTGGGTTTTCGAGGCATCGTAAAAATGATGAAAATGTGTTTCTAGATTTCGTACTCTCAATGAAAGCACCAAAATGTTGACCTGTGAAATTGGCCAACAGTCGTATGTATAGTATACGACACCTTTTGAATGAAATAAATGATAGAGTACGATTATCTTAAATAAACACACAAGGATTTTATAGTGGTTCGGCCCTGTTAAGATGAATAGTAGTAACCTTATCAACTTAGTTTTTAGTATTGAGTCACTCGACAATTACAAGTACAAAATGGTGAGTTCACTCATCAGTAAGATTTTTCTCCCAAAATTCAAGAGAAAGAGATCAGATCCAGAAAAGAGAGTCCAAAAAAACTCCCTTTAAATGAAGCCCTGGATCCTTTATTTATAATACTCAGTGGCTGTTACATGACCAGTCATACTGGGATCGTGGTTTGGCACACGATTATCAGGTAGTGGAGATACGTGTCCACCTCCCCATGATCATGAGATTGTGGGTCTTCTCGTTATTTCTTTAGATCGTGGTAGACAATGCACGATTGAAACTTCTGGGAACATGTTAAGTCTCTGTCGGTATATGAGACTTAGGTGCTAGGCTCGACGTCTAAAGCTTGGGTGCCGAACCTGCAACCTTTTGGGTGCTGGACTTGTTGATCCTCTAGGTGCTAGGCCTATTGATCTTTGGGGTGCTAGGCCTACTGGTCTTAGTTTGAATGAGAGTGATTATTTCTCAGTGAAGTGAACTTGGGGGTTTAGGCCGACCACCCCATGAAAGATAGGGTGAGCTGACCACCCAGGTGGCTCTTGGGCCTACCTAGGCCGATCATTCTAGGGGTTGAGTTCAGGCCGACCGCCCCTAGGGTTCCTTGGGAAAATTGGAGCCAACTACCCTATGGTTGGGGTCAGGCCAACCACCCCTAGGGGTCCTTGTGCATGCTGGTGCCGACCAGCCCCGGGGTAGGGGGTCAGGTCGATCACTTCTAGGCCCTTGGGCTTGCTTAGGCTGACCAACCCTAGGGGTAGGGGTCAGGCCGACCACCCCTGGGGGGTTTAGGCTTGGTGGACTTTCCTAGGTCCTGGACCTATCCGTTTTGCCCGTCGGTCTTTTCTCAATACTTTGTCTTTTTTCCCTGATTGGTGATGTCACGTGTCTCATTCTCATTTGCCACGTCATCCTTGTATTTATAGGGATAACACCATCCATTCAAGTTGTTGAATCTCCAAAACAAAATTCACTAGCCCCATTATGTTAAGAGAACTTAACGAATGAATCAAAAGATCCAATAAACATGAGCAGGTATTCATGACTACTCTTGTTTAAAATGATCTACAAATGATCATCTTTTAAGATATGAATAAAATATTTCAGGAAAATGGTAAGTTTATCAAGAAATTAATTCACATCAGTCCTGTCATTTATAATCATAATTATATAATGTACATTTACCAAGATGTCTATCCACATCAGTAATCTGGATCTAGATTACTTGCATCCAACTATATGCTTAGTAAATTGTACTAGCAACCATTGATTAAAGATTTCTTACTTTAATATATTGTTGACTATTTTATTCATTATATATGATATTAATTCTCTCATACAGATACAAGATCATATTCTCATAAATGAATATAGAATTGTTTGATATTTATGTGTAAATTATTCAAATAATAATTTCGATAATCAAATATAATAAAATGATACTTTTATTTAAATCAATAAAAATGTATTTTCACATGCTGTTAGGCCACCAACCCTAACATCTCGATGCCCCCTTGTGAATGACGTGAATTTTTTCTAGATGGCATTTTGCTAGATAGGTGGTTGGGCCTGGCCTTTTAATCTTCGTGTATTTCTCCTGTTTCGTGAGGCCTTACTTGCACGGGAATTAGTAATAACAGGAAGACTTGGGCAGTGAAACCTGGGCTGGAAGAGGAGCTTGAGGCATGATTGAAGCCACCGGGGGCTCAAGGTCCACCCAAAGTCCTTGGGCTACGAGGGTGGCACTCATGGCATTTACCACCTCCTGGATGTTAGGATGAATGCCCTAAAATCATGTAAAGATATTTTATTGAATAAAATAAAAGAAAAATTTTATTATATTTGAACATTATAATTATTTTTTGAATTAATTATATGATAATATCATGAAAATTCATTATTAATTCATGAGAATGTGATCTAGTATTAGTACGAGAGAATTAAGATAATATATAATGAATTAAATAGTCAATAACATATTAAAGTATGAAATCTTTAATGAATGGTTACTAGTGCGATTTACTAAGCGTACGAGATGCAAATGATCTAGATTTAGATTACCGATGTGGATAGACATCTTATAAAGGTGTTGTATATAATAGAGATTCCATATGATATGACCGATAAGAGTTAATTATCTTTATAAACTTGTCGTTTGACATAAATATTTGATTCTTATCATAATAGATGATCATTTGTAGATCAATCTAAATCCTAAGTATTCATGAACTCATATTTGTGTTTATTGGATCTTTTGATTCTCTCGTTAAGGTTTCTTAGTATAATGAGGCTATTGAATTTTGTTATGGAGATTCAATATCATGAATGGCTGGGGACATGAATTACAATAATGGAATCCATACTTTCCTAACAGATTGAATATTGGTTCTCTTAAGGGTTAATTCTGAAACTAAATAATTATTGATCTCAAATCTATAATTTGATTATAGATTAATTATTTGCTAGTGAATTAATGGTACTTAAGGATCGAGAGGTAATTAGAAAGGTAAAACTGTAATCTTGACCGGCTATAATTAACGAACCAATAAATGGAAGACATAACTACATTTATTGATTATATCAATGGACGAAAAAAGAAAACTCTGTAAATATAATTCTATAAATACTTAGTGCAATTCCATATTTATAGAGGATTAATCATGGAATTAATAAATAATATTATTTGGATAAAGAGTTTAATTAATAATCTGGTTTATTGGAGCTTCGTATTATAGGTCCATGGTCCCCAGATCACCTCAGTCCTGCATTATCAAGGGTACGGATGTCAAAGGAAAGATTTTTAGAGAGAATGACTTAATTGTAAAGGAATTAATTTTTCAGGACAATGAAATAATGATGTGATAATTATAGGCAGTTGGCCAATTATGAATTAATTAATTATTTAACGATGTAGTTTTTATTTTGAAAAACTATAGGTTAAAAGAAATATTAATCTTGTTTGGATTAATGTATAAAGAAAGACTAATAATTATCTCATTTAGAATATGATATTTGTTTATTTATTTAAAACTAATATTTTAATGTTGATGCGGTTTTACGCCAACAGTGGATTAAGAAATCCGATAACAAAGATATTAGGCTTTCATACTAAACCGTAATTAGAAAAAAGAACAATATCACAAACACTCACACTTTAACGTGGTTCAGTGGTTAAAATCCACCTAGTCCATGAGACAATCTTATTAATCTCTTTAAGGCTCTGGGTGAGATTATTTCTTCCAATTTCAGCAGAGTTTCTATATATCAAGTAGCAGCCCATTTTTCTATCCATTCCCCTGATATTTATAGAGGGTTTTCCTGGACAACTTTGGGTAACCGCATACATAAATATGGTAAATAATAAATCAGAATTATCTCCCATTTACATAGGGATATAATTGCTTATGGAAGTTACATTCGCTGTCTAGGGTAATAAATGTGCAATAAAATATGGGCATTAATGAGTGTATAAGGAATCTCCAAGTCTTTCAGGATCCTTCACTATGCGTCATGACCGGACTTCCACGAGCTGAACACATTCTTTGAGCTAGATGTCGGAGAGCTAACCTAGCCTGACACGGGCCAAGTTCAGTTTAGAAGGCGATCTAGCCATCACGCATCTCGAACTAGGTTGTTGGCGCAAGAGGCGATCTGGAGACTATCTAGTTGTCGTACTGTCAATTTTGACTCGAGCTGCTCGCACCAGAGTTAGGAAAAGTTCTAACTATACACTTTTTCCATGCACTTATCTGCCAGTAGATCCTCGTGCTGAGTAATTCAGTTCATATTTATTTTGAGGTACAACATTTTCCCCCAAGCACCTGTTCGTGCATGATGTCACCTCTAACACGCACAATATGGGATTTTAGGCTTATGTTATGTGAAATAGTGCCCACCCACTACTCGAGTGCTAAAAATGTGTCAGTCTGTAACAGGTGCATGTTCGGGTTTTGCGTACTATGACAACTATCCTATCAACTTTTTTCCATTGCAGGGGTTATTTAATCTAGGCCCTTGGATCCTGAACTGACCCAATCGAGTGGCCCAGATTGGTTCATAAAGTTTACGTATAAATAGGAGAAAGAGACTTGAACCTCACCACCTTTGCATTCAAAAAATTTCCATTTCCTTCTCAAATTAGCTTCAGAAACCTTCAACATTGTCTTTGTAGTTGTCATCACTTCCCTTGATAAAAAATCTACTATGTAAGTATGTCTATATCCGATTTAAATTTCACCCTCTTATTTTTCAATAAGTTTAACGAAATTTTCCACTATAGTTTCTTACTTCGGCCATGTTCGAGTTTAATAGGGAATGTTAAGCCAAAACAATAGCACTAGGTTTGATTAGAAATAATGTGCATAAAAAATGGGTAATCTTCTAGGTTTTGAAAGAAGATCGCTTGTTTGAAATTTGAGGGGTTTTAGGTTCAGTTCTCGGTAGCTTAAGGGTTACGATTCCCCGAGCAGTTTTTCATTAAGCTGATTTCAAAAAGGTATTGGGTCTGACACACAAATCTCGAAGTATCAGGGGATTTCCTGGGTTTACAATGCATCGTTACTGAATGCGCATGGACACATGCATTTTTGCTAGGAGATATCTTAGCTTGTGTGTTTCTAAGTTCGAATAAATCCAATTCAAACCCTCAGGTCGTCGTACCTTTATCACCTCTAATAGGCTGCTTTGTCGCCAAGCGAGCTAGATCATGGCCCATCAGAAGAAATCAGTCGCGAGCTCCTCTTTCAAAAGCAAGTGTAAGGGCAAGCAGATTGCCTCTGAGACCCCTATTCCCCACTTCGATCCGATAATGGATAGGGAGATCGTAGTTGACCTCAACGCCTATTTTGAGGCTGAGTGCATCGAATCCCGTTTAAAGACTCAGGGCAATATGAATAAAAATTTTCCGAGCCACGAGATCGAATTGGGGTCCGAGGGCCTTGTTGCTCGACCTTCGTTGGAAAGACCAGTATTTCGTGGATTTTCTGAACTATGTCGAACTACTGCCATTCCAGCTTCCCCCCAATTCATATCGGCTTTTGGCGGGGCTAAAATATTTATTTTTGAAGCACAAGTGGGAGGTCCCCACCCCTGCCGACATCATGTATTTTTTCTGTCTCAAAGCCAACCCCAAATAGAAGAGGCGAGGTGACGACTTCTACTACCTCACCCGATTCCCCAATACGGCTTCCATTATCGACCTCCCCAGCGACCCGAATGACTACAAGGATCAATTCTTCATGTCAAACGGGTTCAAGAACTACACCCATCAATATTTCAACCGTCCACGTAAGTTTCTTAGTTCTTTGAATTTTGTACTTGAATTCCTTTTTAATCAAGTTTGAACATATTCTGAATGATTTGTTACTTTGTGAAGCTATATACAAGAGAACGGGGTGATCAGAGACCCTTGGAGGTCAATATGAGACATTGTCTCATATTCCTGCCAAGGAGAAGGAGTTTTGGATGGTAGTTAATGATGCCACCATGGTGGCCTACATATTGATTTGAAAAGATCAGACACTGGCCATCAAAGCTCAAGGTCCTCCTCCCGAGTTCCCTCCTCATCAAGAAGTCACCCCTACCATTGAAGACACTAAAGAGGAAGAAGAGGTCGTGCAGCTGGTGAGCAAAAGAAAGTTCCTTGAAGATAGACAACATCCTGACCAAGACCGAGCTTAATCGAGGGCAGCAAGCAGCACTTTTGGCCAAGGTAACCCATATAGAGAATTAAACCAAGCTTCTGCCAGTTTTAGGCTAGTTCGATTCAACCCACGTCAGCTCTTGATTCGACATCTGATTAATCTAGACCTGAACGTGACCCTCCTTCGGTGTGTGGATCACTTGGTTGTACGCTACGACCATACCTATCCCCGATGCACCATAGTGATAGATAACACCCTTCACTTTAGATCCACCATTTTTTAGGAGTATGGTTGTAACGACCCAAATTCACTAATAAGTCTTAAGAGCCTTGATTAGTGTGCCGGGAGGGCATAACTGGATTATAGGTGAATTAAATGATTAAAAGCACGTAATATGATTATTTGAATATCTGTGATGCATGACTATGTGTACTAGTATGCATGTAGGCCCTGATTAGGCTAGAAGGTCATATTCGTAATTTAAGCCCATTGAGGGCATAAATGTAAATAATTGTGATAAATTGTTGAGACCACATTATTATGTGGATATATTTGTAATCTGTGACTTGAGGCGATCCTAGTGAGCGGTTCAGCGTAAAAGTCACGACGGGGATTTATACCCGGCTCGGGGCGAGCCTGGGGGTATTTTTGGGAATTTAGATAATATATTGGAGTCTATTTTAATATTGAGGAATATAATTGGTGATTAGTTAGGTTTCGGGAAGTAAGCGGTAAATATTAGAGGCATTCGAGGAATTAGCGGGAATCAAGTGTAATGACTAAAATGCCCTTAAGATGTGTAAAATCTTGGTTATAAGTGGGAGGGCAATATGGTCTTTTGGTGTTTAGAGTCAGATAAGTGTTGTTTTGGCTTTATTGCCTTAGTGGATTATGTAGAAAATTGTAGAAGTGTGAAGAAAAGAAAGAAAAGGAAAGAAGGAAGAAGGAGATAGAAGTTTTCTCTCTCACGGTTTGGGGTTCCCTCTTCAATTCTTGAGGTCTCTTGGAGCTAAAACTCAGAGAGAGTTTGGGTAGGAGCTTAAGGCTAGGATCCCTGGTTTGGTTTGAAGAGTTAGCAAGGGTTGATATTCAGTTCTTGGTTTAGTATTGAATTGGTTTTTCTAAGCAGAGTTTCTGTGGGAATTCTAGGGAATTAAACCTAAGGGTTTGAGGAGGTGAAGGCTAAGAAAATGTGGAAGATAACCTAGGTTGAGCTCATCCATCAAAGGTAAGAAGCTCTGGTTTAAGTTTTGTGATTTTAGTTGATTTCTGTTGAGTTTTGAGCTCTAGGTTCAGCCATGGTGAATTTTGTGTTTTGGGGTGCATGTGATTGAATTATTGGTGGTTAGGTTATTTGGGATGAGTTGAAGATGTTTGGAGGCTTGTTTTGAAGTTTGGTTGAGGTTTGGTTGAGTTTTGGAAAGGTTTGGCTCGGGAAAATTTGAAGGAGGGAAATCTGTGCTACGTTGTGCTGTGACTAGCGCTGTAGCGCTAGTCATTGGGCGCTACAGCACTAGGCTCTGAAGTTCCAGAGCTTTTTGGCTCTGCTTGTAGCGCTCTCCTTAGGGCGTTGTAGCGCTACCATATTCCTAGAAATGGGTTTTTGGGTTATTTCTTAGGGTTTTTGCCCGGGGGCTAAGGGTTTGATTCCACCACCCTGTTTGGTGGAATTATGGCTTTTCGAGGGCTCGGGATTGGTTCCAAGGGTAGGTTTTGGAATTGAGGTTTGGAGTTAGTTCTAACTTGTGACCATAACTAGGTGTATGCTAGGGCTCAGACGGGATCGTGCTTGAGGATTGAATTGAACAGAGCTATCGAAATCTAAAGGTAAGAAAACTGCACCCGGTTATGTGTTTGTGATGGGACTAAGAGCTCCCTATATCTGTATGATGTCATAGATGGTATTATGTCATGGGACATGTGATAAGCGGCCTAAGGGTTCCATAAATAATACTTGCGCACAGGGCGTGGCTCGGCCACTGGTAGCTGAGGACAGCTTAATATTCACTGAGCTCGGTTTAAGCGGGACGTAGTCAGTAGGATAAATAGAGGGTGCGGCCTAAGGGCGTTAACCCTGGTTATCATGTGTGAATTGATTATTGATATGAAATGATGTACTTGGTATGCTGAATACTTGAATAACATGGATGTTTAGACTGTTGAGTACATGTCTATACTATATGAGTTATCTGGTTGTTTGCTTGATGATTATGTTCTGTTATTGTGTTTTCTTGCTGAGCCTTGGCTCACGGGTGCTACGTGGTGCAGGTAAAGGCAAGAGAAAATTGGACCAGTCGTGAGATGGAGAACTTTGGGGGTAAATGTAAATAGCCAGCTGATCGGCCACCACAGCCGAGGAGTGGTACAGGACGAGAAAAGCCCAATTGTCTATTTTGCCTTAAAGTGGCTAGTAACTGTATTTTTAATCCCGAAATTTTGTAAACTGTCTTTTAACTTTACTACTTCTGGGATCCCATGTAAAGAAAAGGTTTTATTATAAGAAATGAAACTTTTGAGACCAAAATCTTTTAACCCTAGTTCAATTGTAGTTTCAGTGACACGTTTCTAACTAAATGACTTGATTAGCAAGTCTTGCACCTTTATAAACACACAGTGTAACGATCTTGGCTATCCAGGGCGTTACAATGGTACAAATCTTTTGTTGTGGCCTTCCTTCCATCAGGGAGTTTTTTCCCTGGGTATTAGGCAAGCGTGCATGAATCTAGTTCAGATGAAGAGCCTAAACCCCATAGGACCCAAAACGTAATAATATCAGTGCCCCCCCCCCCCCCCACCCTTCCTTTTTTGATAGTTTGAGAGTTAGAGGTTTTACCCAATCTGATTCGTAACCCGGAGCCGATCATATTAGTATCCTCCTCTAGCTCGGAGGGTAGGTTTCTTTCTCTATTCTTTTCCTTATATTACCCTTGCTAACAATTTCTTAGATCTGAATTTTTTGCTCGTCCTTTTGCAGACGAAGATATGGACCTGAAGGGCGCCTTCAAATCTGGTGGGGCCAGAACTGAGCCCGTAGTCAAGAAGGTGAGAATATCACTGAAGATTGCCACCAGATTTGGAGCTGCCACCGAAGATCATGCAAAGGATAAAGATGCCAGCTCCACTCAGAAGTAGCAGGAGCAAACATAACCACCAGCTTCGGTAACTACAGTAACCATTCATGAGGCTCCTCCTCCGCATCCTCATGATGAACTTGTTCAAGTTCCCCAAGTTTTTTAGGGTGAAGCCCCATCTTTGTAGCTCCCATTCAAGCCACTCGAGGTTGCAAGGATCCCAAAAGCACTTCGAGGGCCCCTCCATGACATGGCGAACAACATGGTGGGCCAGGCCAACCAAACGAATGTCAAGGACCTGAGGGCCATAGAGGAGCATTCCCAGGGGATGTCCTGGAGTCAGCCTTAGGAATGAACCTGACTGTGAGTTATATTCCTTCCTCCTATAGTATATCCTATTTTGTTTTTACTTTCATGAGTTAATCCTGTCATGCGTCTTTCTTTTGTAGTCGGAGTTAGCTCAAATTCGTGGTATCGCCAGTTCCAAGCTCAAAGAGAGGAGCTCAAGAAGGCGAGGCGTGATGTTGAATAGGCAAAGCTAGATGTTTCATAAAAGACGAATGCCCTGGAGGAGATGCTCTATCATTGTTGGGCATACAATTAGGAAGGGGATTTCTCCTTTCTAGATGCGAAGCTTTGGAAACGTTATCTTGCCAAGTTCCAGAGCCAACTTTCGCAAGAGCCCTCCGAGACCGCGGATGCTTTGGGAGCTGCTGAGGGGGATGGCAATGAGGTGTCATCACAAAGGCAAGTTACCGGAGCTTAGTGATGTTTCAGGGCACCCTCATCTCTTTTTTTTTTGGTTTTTTTTATATCCCTTATAATTATGCTTTCACAAGCTGATACAATCGCCTTCGGGCTTTGTTCAAGGTTATTTGTCCTCGTCATATTCATATACTTGTTTTAGTGTATTTTTGTTACCTTATGATATATTTTTGTTCCCCTTAATCTATTATCTTGTTATGCTTATGAATTTCAAATTCTTGCCCTCGCAATTATACGAGTTATCTTTAGATCTAGATATGTTTCTGATGGCTTAATCGATCAATTCTGATCGATATCCTTGTTATACCCAGGAATTTCCCGCCTAGTAGCGTTATACCTGTTAGGAATCAGGACTCAGACCTGGTTATGTCCACGAGTTTGTTCGCACAACAACATTATACCTGTTAGGAATCAAGTCTCTAACCTAGTTATGTCCAAGAGTTTGTCTGCCTAACAACATTATACCTGTTAGGAATCAGGTCTCGGACCTGGTTATGTCCAGGTATTTATCTACTTAACAGGTATAATGCTGTTAGGAATCAGGCCTCAGACCTGGTTATATCCAGGAGTTTGTAGTTGAATTTTGTTTAACATAGTTCTTATTTGGAATTTCTTTGAAAATTCGTTCTAGCAATAAAAAGTTGTTGAATAATCAATTTTCCAAATTCTAAGTTTCAAAATGTTATTTAATCATAATAAATATTTTTAAACTCATCGAGGGTTATATGCCCCCGGGCAATTAGAATTTATGAATATTCTAGGTCGCTTTTACAAAATAAGTACGTGATACATTGCGAGATTAAGATAAACACATCCCGTATCATTTAAATAGAATGACTTTTATAAACAAGCCTTACACGGAAAAATACTGAAAACATCAAAAACTAACAGAACTGTCTTATTATTGGTAATATTTTTTTAGATGAAGAGTATTCCAGGTACGTGGTACCAACTCTCTACTTAAGCAAGCTAGTTTGAATGTTCCTTCACGTAAAATCTCCACAATCTTGTATGGTCCTTCCCAGTTCGGCCCCAATACACCATCTTTAGGATCCTTACTTGCCAAAAACACTCTTCGAAGCACTAAGTCACCTAGATCAACTCTACGTCCTTTTACCTTCGAGTTAAAGTAACGTGTAATTCTCTTCTAATAATGGGCAAGTTGTAATTGTGACTCTTCCCGCTTTTCTTCTATTAGATCCAAGGATGCATTAAGCAATTCGTGATTTCAATTTTGATCGAAGATTTTTTATCTATGTGTCGTCACTAGCACTTCAATGGGGAGCATAGCCTCACTTCCAAAGGTTAAAGAGAAAGGAGTGTGCCCCGTGGAGGTGCGATGTGAAGTCTTATAGGCCCAAAGTACTTGTGGGAGCTGCTCAAGCCATAATCCCTTGGCTTCATCTAGTCACTTTTTTAAGCTCGCCTTTATTGTTTTATTTATGACCTCAACCTATCCATTAGCTTGCGGATACGCCACTGAAGAGAAACTCTTGATTATGTCGTACTTCTCACAAAATTTTGTGAAAATTTCACTATAAACTGAGTTTTGTTATCAGACACACTCTTCTTCGGGAGCCTAAAGCGACACAAGATGTTCTTCACAACAAAATCCAGGACTCTCTTCGAGGTTATGGTCGCCAGAGGCTCGGCCTTGACCCACTTCGTAAAGTATTCGATGGCGACAACTACATAGCGAAATCCTCCTTTTCCTGTTGGTAAGAAACCAATCAAGTCAATCCCCCATACTATAAGTGGCTAGGGGGATGAGATCATGGTTAACTAAATGGGCGCTGCCCGAGAAATCGTGGCAAAGCGTTGGCACTTGTCGCATTTCTGTATGTACGAGGTAGAATCCTTTTTCAGTGTAGGCCAGAAATAGCCATGTCTCAATATCTTTTGAGCTAAGTTTCGCCCCCCAACGTGGTATCCGCAGAAGCCTTCATGTATCTCTCGTATGATGGTTTGTGCTTCTTTAGGCAGAACACACCGCAGGAGGGGCAGCGAATGCCCTCATCGGTATGGAATTCCCTCAACCATAACATACTGTGGGACTTGATATAAAAAATTTCTTGCATCCTTTCAGTCATCTGGTAGTTTACCAGTTGTGAGGTATTCCATTATGGGCGCTATCCAAGTCGGTTTTGTGTTAATCCCTCTGACCTCAACCGGTTCTTCTATTATGCTTGGTTGTTCTAAGAAATCCACTAGGACTACGTTTAGTGTATCTGCCTCTTTGGTAGTGGCAAGTTGAGCATCAACATTGTAGTTCTGCTAGCAGGGTACTTGCTCAATGGAGCAGAACTCAAACTCACACAACTCATCTTTAACCTTAGCTAGATAAGCCGTCATTTTGGCACCTCAAGCTTGATAGTCCCCTAATATCTTATTAACGAGAAGTTAGGAATCACTGTAACATTGGATCGCCTTTTCTTTCAGTTCTTTTGCCACCCGTATTCCCACCAAGCTTTATACTCTGCTTCATTGTTGGACGCCTCGAACCTGAACCTTAGGGCTATATGGAATTGAAGTCCCTCGAGTGAGATTAGAATTATCCCAGCTCCAAATTCATTCTTGTTAGATGATCCATCAACGAAGAGTTTCCACAGCTCTTGCACTAGTTCTCTCAAAGTCAGCGAGTGCTTGACTCTTGATTGATGTGCATGGCATACACAATATCTCAAACTAGCTGAGTTCGATGGCCTACTTAAGCAAGCGTCCCAATGTTTAGGGCTTTTGCAAGACCTACCTTAAAGGTTGATCGGTTAAGACGTGGATGATGTGGGATTGGAAATATGGCCTGAGTTTTCTCGAGGCCAAGATCAAGCAGAACGCAAGTTTTTCTATTAAAGGATATCGGGACTCAGCTCCTAGAAGTCTTTTACTCATGTAGTACACTAGTTTTTGTGCCTGATTTTCCTCTCAAACTAATACCGAACTCACCGTATTTTCTGTCACAGCTAGGTATAAGAGCAAACAATCTACAGCTGCTAGTTTTGATGATATGGGGGGTTTAGTCGGGTGAGTTTTCAGATCCTGGAATGCCTGCTCGCATTCTTTGGTCCACTCAAACTTTTTGTTTCCTTTGATCAAGTTGTAAAATGAGAGACACTTGTCAGTTGATTTTGAAATGAAATGGTTTAGGGTCGCCACTTTCCCAGTTAGGCGTTATACTTCTTTATGCAACCTGGGTGAGGGCATTTCTAACAATGACCTGATCTTCTCTGGGTTCGCCTCTATCCCCCTTGTGTTGACTATGAAGCCCATAAATTTTCCCGACAAACCCCAAAGGTGCACTTCTAGGAATTTAGCATCATGTCATATTTCCTTAGCACGCCAAAACATTCTTCCAGGTCGGATACATGGTTATTGGTGGTCTTTGACTTAACGAGCATATCATCGACATACACTTCCATGTTTTTCTCGATCTAGTTAACAAACATTTTGTTGACCAGCAGTTAGTACGTTGCACCGGCATTCTTCAGCCCAAATGGCGTAACCTTGTAGCAGCATACGTTATGCTCGGTCATGAAGCTAGTGTGCTCTTGGTCTACAGGGTTCACTGTTATATCCAGAATATGCATCCATGAAAGACATGAGCTCGTGGCCAGCTTTTGCTCCTACCAACTGATCAATTTGAGGTGGTGGAAAACAATCCTTATGATAGGTCTTATTATGGTTGAAGAATTCAATGCAAGTTCTCTACTTTCCATTGGGTTTTGAGACCAAAATAGGGTTAGCAACCTAGGTCGAATATTTTGCTTCTTTGATGAATCCACACTTAAGTAGGTGAGCTACTTCTTCTTCTAAAGCTTCTGATCGTTCTTTCCCCAAAAGCCTTTGTTTTTGTGCCTTTGCAGGCGCATTCCTATCCAAATTCAGAGTATTCATGATTACATTCGGACTGATTCCCACCATATATTCATGTGACCAGGCAAAGACGTCTACGTTGTTTCTCAAAAACTTGACCAGCTCCTTATTCCTTTCAGTTCCAAGATTTTTTCCAACTTTTATTACTCTTGAAGGTACTTCTGGGTCGATACTGATTTCCTCAACTCTTCCAACACTTGGAGCTCAGACTTGTCTTCATCTAATCTTGGATTAATGTTGTCTTCTTGGGCGACCCCTTTACTTCCTTCCCGAGGTTCTTCTGCCACGTGGGAAATTTTCATTATCCGAGGCTCCTCTCCTCCCTCAATAACGACCATTGCTTGCTTCCCAGGTTGTGATTTTCCCTTCATGGCAAGGCTATAGCATTCTCTGGTAGGGAGCTGGTCTCCTCTCACAATACATATACCTGAGGTTGAGGGGAACTGTAATGCCCTTGATAGCCAAGACCGTTACACTGTGTGTTTATAAAGGTGCAAGGCTTGCTAATCAAGTCATTTAACTCAAAACGTGTCACTAAAACTACAATGGAACTAGGGTTAAAAGATTTTGGTCTCAAAAGTTTCATTTCTTATAAACAAACATTCTTTTTACATGGGATCCCAAAAGTAGTAAAGTTAAAGACCGTTTACAAAAGATTCATGATTTAAATACAGTTGCTGGCCACTCTAAGGCAAAACAGATAAATAGGCTTTTCTTGTCCCGTTCCACTCCTCGGTCGTGGCGGCCGATCAGCTAGTTATGTACATTTAGCCCCGAAGCTCTCCATCTCAGGACTGGTCCAACTTGCCTTTGCCTTTACCTGCACCACGTAGCACCCATGAGCCATGGCCCAGCAAGAAAACACAATAGTAGAGTACAATCATTAAGCAAATAACCAGATAACTCATACAGCATAAGCATGTACTTAACAATCTAAGCATTCATGTTAATCAAGTATTCATCTTACCAATTATATCACTTCATATCAATAATCAATTCACATATAATAACTAGGGTTAGCGCCCTTAGGCCGCACCCTCTATTTATCCCACTGACTCCGGCCCGCTTAAACCGAGCTCATTGAATATTAAGCTGTCCTCGGCTACCAGTGGCCGAGCCGTGCCCTGTGCGCAAGTATTGTTTATGGCACCCTTAGGCTGCTTATCACATGTCCCAAGGCATAATACCATCTACGACATCATACAATATAGGGAGCTCTTAATCCCATCAAAAACACATAACCTGGTGCAGTTTTCTTACCTTTAGATTCGCAAGCTTTGTTGAATTTGATCCTCAAGCACGATCCCATCTGAGCCCTAGCGTACACCTAGTCACAGTCATAGGTAAGAATCATCACCAAACCTCAAGTCCAAAACCTAGCCTCGGGACCAATCCCGAGCCCTCGGGAAGCCCTAATTCCACCAAACGGGGTGGTGGAATCAAACCCCGAACCCTCAGGCAAAAACCCTTAGAAATAACAAAAAAAAACCCTTTCTCGAAACAGGGTAGCACTACAGCGCCCTAAGGAGAGCGCTATAGCGCTACAAACAGAGCCAAAAGGCTCTAGAACATTGGGACCTAGCGATGTAGCACCCAGTGACTAGCGTTGTAGCGCTAGTCACAGCAAAGCCCAGCACTACTTTTTCTTCTACGAATTTTCTCAAAACTCAACCAAACCTCAACCAAACTTAAAAACAAGCCTCCCAACATCCTCAACTCATCCCAGAGGTCCCAACCACAAGAAATTCATTGAATATTAAGCTGTCCTCGGCTACTAGTGGCCGAGCCGCGCCCTGTACACAAGTATTGTTTACGGAACCCTTAGGCCGTTTATCACATGTACCATGGCATAATACCATCTACGACATCATACAAATATAGGGAGCTCTTAATCCCATCACAAACACATAACCAGGTGCAGTTTTCTTACCTTTAGATTCGCAAGCTTTGTTCAATTTGATCCTCAAGCACGATCCTATCTGAGCCCTAGCGTACACCTAGTCACATCCATAGGTCAGAATCATCACCAAACCTCAAGTCCAAAACCTAGCCTCGGGACCAATCCTGAGCCCTCGGGAAGCCCTAATTCTACCAAACGGGGTGGTGGAATCAAACCCCGAACCCTCGGGCAAAAACCCTTAGAAATAACCAAAAAACCCTTTTTCTAGAAACAGGGTAGCGCTACAACGCCCTAAGGAGAGCGCTATAGTGCTACAAACAGAGCCAAAAGGCTCTAGAACTTTGGCACCTAGCGCTATAGCGCCCAGTGACTAGAGTTGTAGCGCTAGTCACAGCAAAGCCCAGCACAACTTTTTCTTCTTCGAATTTTCCCGAGCCAAACCTTCTCAAAACTCAACCAAACGTCAACCAAACTTAAAAACAAGCCTCCCAACATCCTCAACTCATCCCATAGGTCCCAACCACAAGAAATTCAATCCCATGCACTCCAAAACACAAAATCCACCATGGCTGAACCTAGAGCTCAAAATCTGAGCAAAACCACAGAAATCACAAAGCTTGAAGCTAGAGTTTCTTACCTTTGATGGATGAGCTCAACCTAAGCTATCTCCCACACTTGCTTAGCCTTCACCTCCTGAAAGCTTCAGCCTCAATTTCCCTAGGATTCCCACAGAATTCTGCTTAGAAAACCAATTGAACACCAATACCAAGAACTGAATATTAACCTCAAAGTCTTACCTCAATTGATGAGCAACCTCAGCTAGTTTCCCCAACCTGATCAAGACCCCAAGTATAAAATCTCAGCCTTAAGCTCCTTTGGATTTTAGCCTCAAATCTCCAGAAGAAATTGATGGAGAAGACTCAAACCGTTCTTGAAAAATTACCCTGTTTTTTCCCTTTTTTTTTCCTTTCCCTTCTCTTCTTTCTTTCCTTCAGACTTCCAGCTCTTTCTACACAATCCACTAAGGCATAAAGCCAAAACAGCACTTAACTCCTATCCTTTATAAGCAAAATGACCATAATACCCTCCCATTAAATTTTAAGCCTTTAGATCAACCTAGGGGCATTTTGGTCATTTGCTCCCAATTCCCTCTAATTCCTTGAGTGTCTCTAATATTTACCGCTTACTTCCCGACACCTAACTCACCACCAATTATATTCCTCAATATCAAAATAAACTCTAATATATTCTTTAAATTCTCAGAAATACCCCTAGGCTCGACCCGAGCCGGGTATAAATCCCCGCCGTGACTTTTTCGCTGAACTACTCACTAGGATCGCCTCAAGTCACAGATTACAAATATATCCACATAATAATGTGGTCTCATCAATTTATCACAAATATATATAGTTATGCCCTTCTAACCTAGTCAGGGCCTACATGCATACTAATACACATAGTCATGCATCACAGATATTCAAATAATCATATAACATGCTTTTAAATCATTAAATCACATATAATCCAATTATGCCCTCCCGACACACTAATCAAGGCCCTTAAGCCTTATTAGTAAATTTGGGTCGTTACAGGAACTTTATCTCTAGGTGTCGGATCGAGGTGATAGCCTCAAAATTCATCAGCACAGGTTGTCCCGAAATCACGTTGTATGCAGCTGGACAATCGATTATGATGAACTCTAGTATTTTAGAAATAGTTTGTGTATCATCCCCTAGCATAACTACAAGTCTGATCGTCCATATGGTTGTTGTTCCTTCTCCTAAGAATATGTATAGGGTCATTGAGGTCGCCTTAAGATCGGTTACCGACAACCCCATCTTTTCTAGTGTAACGTCCTCATAGTATAGGACCGTTACACTGTGTACTTTAAATAGTGCCAGACTTTCTAATAAAGTCACTTGGTTATAAACGTGTAGCTAAGGTTAATGACAAGGGTTAGGGTTAAAAATTTTGGTCAAAGGAGAAACATTGACTTTCATTAAACATATTTACATTCATACATGGGATCCCAAAATAACGTTTAAAAGGCTAATAAAACGCAAAATTTACAACCAGCCGACCTAAGCGACAAAATAAAGGATATAACCCTAGTTCCTCCAAGATAACCCCAGTCGTGGAGGTCGAGAAGCCGCATATGTACACGCTTCCATCAAAGCTCTCCAATTCATGGTTGGTCCAGCTTTCCTTTCCCCTAACCTACACCACATATCACCCGTCAACCAAGGCTCGGCAACAAAACTTAAACATGTGCATGAACATTAAATACAGATTCCATATGCATATCTAGTATGCCCAACAGTTATAACCTACTCATGCATGCATACAATTACAAATAAGTGATCATAGGAATATTCCGGGGCCCGCTGTCCTGAATAGATTACCATAGAGTCAATTCGGGGCCCTATGGCTTAGCTATGTGACCATAGAGTCACTCGGGGCCCTTTTCCCTAGCTCTAAGTAACTATCCATAAAGCTAACCAAACACTTTGTTCTTTCCAAATGACCATAGGGTCGACCAACGTAATGGTACATCCTTGATTAGGCCTAAGCCTCTCGACCAGTGCACAATGCACTATTGCCGCCCTTGACTAATAAGTCAAGGCCTTAACCAAATATTCAGACAACCAGATAACCTGACACATACAAGCATACCTCAAACAATACAAGTATGCATACATATTAATCATATATCTCCAACAATTAAATAAAAACACAGTAATAACCATGTTTCTTAACGGTGTCGAGCCCTAATTACGCAGACAATGCAACATAATCATTAAACAACTATTCAGACACAGAGCATTCAACCATGCTTAATCAACGAGCACAAACATAACCATAATCACGTTCATTCTCAGGGGTCCGAGCCCTATTCATAATTACATTTAACAACTAGGCCAAGCCCTAATCACATATATCACGTATTGGGTGCAGTTTTCTTACCTTAGGTCTGAGTGCAATGTATAATAAGAATGACCCTCGAGCACGATCCTGGTTCCATCCCCTAGCGATAACCTAGTCACAACCATAATATAGAATCCCCTCAATAATAAGAGAATAAAGGCTTCCGGACCGAGTCCTAGCCTCTAGGATGTCGAATTCTACTAAACCAAGTAGTAGAATCGATTCTGAGCCATTAGGATTGAGTTCTCGTCACTCAAAACCTAAATTGGCCATTTATTCCTATGCGCACTGCAGCGCCACCTAATGGGTCGCGGTGCACCTCAAGTCAGAGGCTCCCCCTGCCCAAAAACCCAGGGACACGCGTTGCAACTCAGCCCTTTGGGTCGCAGCGCACCTATGTGAAACAGAACACCCCTAAGCCCCTGGGTTCATACGGGTCGCAGTGCCCCAAGAACAGGGCCGCGATGCGACCCTACAAACCCAGATTTTCCAACTTTCTCCTCAGCCAAATCCTACCAAAACCATCTCAAATAATTCTTAAAACCATAAATTAGTCCCCAAAATAGAATCAATATATTCCCAACAACAAAACCCAGCCTTAAGTTGACCCAAAACCTCTGACAAAACTCCAATTCAACCCCTTGAGCCACAAGCTCAAGAACATTTAAAATAAAAAAACTGAAATGAATCAAAACACAGATTAGAGTAACCTCAGCTGTGATTTCTATCCTTCTAGTTGTAGCTAACCCAACCCAAGCTCAAGCCTTCAATTTCCCAAGTTTTTCTGCCTTTAATTCCCTTAGGTTCCTCCAAAATTCACCAACAAGATGAGAGAGAGAGAGAGAGAGAGAGTTGTTGAAAGTATTTTGTGTGTGTTTTGTGTGGTTTAACTTAAGGTTCAAGTAACCTTAAGCAAATCTCAAGGCTCAGGGTACCCAAAAACGTCCACAAGGGTAAAATGGTTAAAATCCCTGAAATTCCCTCATAATCTCACTAACTCCAAATATATCCTCAAATATTTATCCTCATTACCTGATATCCCAGTAATGTACTAGATACCCAAAATACCCCTTGACTCTCCCCGAGTCGGGTATTAGGTCCCGTTGTGACTTTCCCACTAACTAGGTCCCTAGGATCATCTCGTGCCGAGTAACCCAAATATATCCACATAGCAATGTGGTCTCACACATATATCACATATATGCACATATATTCCAAATAAATGGTTACCACCAGCGAATCATTATGCGGGAGCTGAACGTGGCTAGTATCCTCTTCCTTGAAAATGATTGATTGTTTCTCCAACCGTTGTTGTTTTGGTAACCTTTGCTGCGGAATAAATTTAGTATCATTGTGGGTTTTTAGCTCCTGTATGTACCTTTTTTGGGCTCCATTACTTGTGCCTGCCAAATGGGGTCCTCTGGATATAGTGGTTATAATCCCTCCTACTAATGGAGGGGGCGATTTGGTTCCCCTGGTTTGTTTGAACTCGGGATTAGCCAATCAGATTTTCCAGAATTGAACGAGTATTTTGCCCGGTTGGCTAATTGGGAACCACTTAGTTTCGGGCATACTAGGCTAACGATCCAGCTCGGATGAGGGTTTCGATCTCGTCCTTTAGTTATCGGCAATCATCAGTATAATGGTTGATGTCGTTGTGATATCGGCAGAACTTAGCAGGGTCTCACTTTGCCCTCTGGTGCCTCAAAGGCTCCGGCTTCTTCCATGGAAGGTGATTAGAGTTCGCCAAGAAAATATGCTCTCGTATATCAGTCAGGTCAGTAAAGGTGGTGTAGATGGGCTTGAAATTTTCTCTAGGCTTGTTCTTTTTGGTTCTGTTCTGGTCGCCCTCACCAATCCCCTTCCACTTATTGTTCTCCTCCTGGTTATTCTGGGTAGTAGGTTGAGCAGTAGCTGCAACATCCATCACAACTTCTGCGGGCTTAATAGGGGTATGGTTAGTTCCTGCGATAGCAGATCGCTCCTCCTCCAAATTATCAATTCTTGAGCCCAAGCCAGTAATTCATCTACACTCTTTACTATTTTTTGCTGGAGTTCTTGCCATAAATCACCTCCTACCGTGATCCCTGTCCTCCTTGCTATGAGCTTGGAGCTTTCATCAACATCCCTAGCTCATGCTGCTGCATTGGTGAACCGACTCATATATGCTTTCTAGGACGCACCAGGTTGTTATTTTATGTTAGCCAGCGAATCGACCTCAACTCGAGTTTCCTTCGAAGCTTGAAACTGTCTCTTAAATTTAGAAGACAATTTCTACCATGAGGTTATTGAATGATTTTTGTATGTGTTGAACCACAATCTGGCAGGTCCGATCAGAGTTGTGGGGAACAAAATACATCTTAATTCAAACCCGACATTGTAGGCCATCATTAACGTATTGAACATCTCGAGGTGGTTGGAGGAGACAATGTTTCCGTCATATGCGGGCATGGTCAGCATCCTAAAGCCAACAAGATACAGAGCAACAACAATATATGGAGCAAAAGGCTCAAGCTCATCATCAAAATGACAATCATCGACTCATTTTCT
The DNA here is from genome assembly GCF_963169125.1 of Humulus lupulus. Lineage (NCBI taxonomy): Eukaryota > Viridiplantae > Streptophyta > Magnoliopsida > Rosales > Cannabaceae > Humulus > Humulus lupulus. Next base: position 163,678,611 of record NC_084793.1, on the reverse strand, counting down.
AGAGAGGAGTCTCTTCATCTGCTCTTCCATCAAGGCCAGTAGCCCAAGGGTTGGATCCTTGGCCTCTAGGTTATTTGGGAGATGATCATTAGCCCCCATCCTATAGTACATGTTAGATGGATTATTTTCCCTCCAAGCTTGAGCCCGGTTAGGTGGGACATTCCCATTGTCGCGTACGATAGATGAATCTCCCATATGCTGAGTATAACTCAAATCATTATGGCGAATCGGATATCTTCTTTGTGAATTCAGATGATCACAGAGTTTGGGATGTGGGTCAGAATAAAGACTTTGTGTGGAGCTCAAATGATTCCTCAGGTCGCTCTCAAAACTGCCTCCTCATTGGCTCTCAGTCCAGTAACTTCCATTAGCGAAACTTACAGCCCATGGTTGGGATCGAGGACCTGGATTATTAGCGTGAGGCCATGGGACATAGATGTCTTCTAAGGGAGGAGGACTACTCCTGCTATCCCCTTGAGCTGGAGTGTACCTCTATGGGTGAGGTGGCATTGGATGTCAAACCAGTGACGGCGAATATCTTATCGATGAAGTTATCCTCGTTCCGTCGGGGTGCACTAGGTTAGACCGCCTCTGTTCTACCCCAATCTCTCGGGTTTGAGGTAGAACCGATTCATTTCTCTGTGTCGGAGGCTCTGGCTGTGGCACAGATGGATTTTTTGGGGTGTTCTGCCTCCTGGAATTGGTCCAAGCTCGCCATGTTGAGTTGTTTTGAACATTCCATGGAATCTGCTCAGAAGGCACGAAGCTCGAGGTCGCAGTTCAAACAAATCGACTGACATGGAGCTGATGATTCCTCTGAGTGTTGGTAGCTTGAGTATTTTGCTGATTCCGCTCTGAAGGTATGGGGCTCGGAGTCACAGTTCTGAAAGAGTGACTGAGATTGGGTCGGTTATTCCTGTGGGACCTATGGGACCCACTTTGCCTCCTTCCAATATTAACATCGATTGGAGGAGGGGGTAATTAAGGCAAGATCTCCTCAATCTGCTTGTTAGCCTTAGCGAGATGGCTCCTTAACCATGGATCGGGATTTGGTGGGCGTGACACTGAGCTCCCAGTATCATCTTGGCCCACATGTTGCTTTACAGGATGGTGTTGATGGTCTGGGCCTTTTCCAGCAGGATGGTTGTATGATGAACCTCCTGATCACTAGATTGTTCCATCTCATTGTCATGCATAGATCAAATGACCAACATGGTGAGTGTTGGGTGAAACTTGCATGGGGGATTAGGCACTAATAAGCTCTCAACGAAAGCTCCAATCTGTTGACGCGGTTTTTCGCTAACAGTGAATTAAGAAATCCGATAGCAGAGATATTAGGCTTTCTTACTAAACTGTGATTAGACAAATGAACAATATCACAAACACTCACACTTTAACATGGTTCAGTGGTTAAAATACACCTAATCCATGAGACAATCTTATTAATCTCTTTAAGGCTCTGGGTGAGATTATTTCTTACAATTTCAGCAGAGTTTCTGTATATCAAGAAGCAACCTCTTTTTCTATCCACTCCCCTGATATTTATAGAGGTTTTCCTGGACAGCTTTGGGTAACCGCGTACATAAATATGGTAAATAATAAATCAGAATACTCTCCCATTTACATAGGGATATGATTGCCTATGGAATTTACATTCATTATCTCGAGTAATAATTGTGCAATAGAATTTGGGCATTAATGAGTGTATAAGGAATCTCCGAGTCTTTTGGGATCTTTCACTATGCATCATGATTGGGCTTCCAGAAGTTGAACGCTTCCTTCAAGCTGGATGTCAGAGAGCTAACCTAACCTGACACGAGCCAAGTTCAGTTTAGAAAGCGATCTAGCCATCACGCATCTCGAAATAGGTTGCTGGCGCAAGAGGTGATATGGAGACTATCTGGTTGTTGTACTGTCAAGTTTGACTCGAGCTGCTCACACCAGAGTTAGCAAAAGGTTTTACCTGTATACTTTCTCCATGCGCTTATCTGCCAGCAGTACCCTGGGCTGAGTGATTCAGTTCGTATTTATTTTTGGGTACAACATTTAAGACAAAGTTAATTTTGAATTAACTGATATTTATTTTGTGATAAATATATTGTCTTAAATATTAATTAAATAAACAAATGAGAAAATTAGGGTAACCCTAATGGTTTGGCTGATACACTCACTGTACAGTGAGTGTGGCGCCACACACATGGATTTCCTATCCCTGGGATATGTATTTTTAATTTCAAATTATTTGTTTTATTTAATTATTATTTTTAAATATGATTTAAATTAAATAAGGTTGTAACTGATTAGTTTTATTTTTCAAAATAATAAAGATTAATTAAATTAGTTAATTATCTTTATAAACTTGAAAATAAGAGATACTTTTCAAGATAATTTGTTTTCATAGACGGTCAGAATCTCTCTCTCTGAGACAGAACCGTTAGTTTTCTTAAACCTAAAAACTATTAAATTCATCTTATCTATCAAACTTCTCTAGATGTCATGTGTTGAGTACATCTAGAGAGTCATAAATCAACCTTTTGAATCCTACGTGCCCACACACGTCCTTGTGTGTTTGAGGATTGGTCTGGAAGATCAAGGTGTGAGCTTTCAGAACATGGATAAGAAGATCGTTGATTTTATACAAAAAGATTCAAGGACACTTGATAGGCTACGAGAGGTAATCTCCAATCTGATTGTATGTGATTTAATATATATATATATATGCATGATCTTGGCTAGTATTGATAACTATTGAAAAGGGCCCATTCCCCGCTACGTATCTTTGATTTGCTCTTTTAATACCAACAATTGGTACCCGAGCAGTCTACATATAAAAATATATATATATTAAATGTTGTGTGGGTTTCTTTCATTTGTTATATGTATGTTGATATGTATATTGAATAGATGGATATATTTTTTGAATGATGGATCGTTAATTATATGGTGCTATTGGGTTAAGAGTTTGAATTTATAGATCTTGTGTAAGCCATAAAAGGCACAGGATTTTTGTAAAATTTTATTTTTTAAATATGTATTTTAAAAAATCTTCACACAAAGAAGAAAGAATGACCCAAGACTATGGCCCAAGCCCTAGTTGCACCCACCAACCCAAGTCGTGGCTCCCTACACACCCACGCACGCCTGCGCCCCTGCGCCTGCGTACCCGCGCCCGTGTGCCTACGAGCATGTGCCCCTGCACCTGCATACCTGCGCCACTGCAACCCGTGCGCACCCAAGGTACCGTGCTCACTGCCTACAACAACCAATAACCTGAGCCATTGAGGCTCCATGGTGTCGCTGGCCCTAGTGGTCTAGGGCTCCAATCTTGGTGCCCAAAGCTAGATTCTATTTTTGTGAAATTAATCTTTTATTAAATTAATTTTTAAATTGTTTGAATTTAAAATATTAATTATCTTATTTTATTTTTGTTAGAAAAATATAATATATTTTAGTTGGTTAAGGTTTTATCTTAAGTTTAAATAATTCTTTGAATTTGATTCTTTAATTATTTAAATTGAACTAAATTAAAAAGATGACAAAATAGTTATTTAATTAAATGAATTAGTTAGAAAGTTAGTTTCTAATTAATTGGTTGGGCATAACTAAATTCCTAAAGATTAGCAAGACATCCTAAAAGAGTGGAGAAGCATTCTTGGAGTCTTGAAAACAAGTTAAATACTATTTTGAAATTTTATTTCTATTTTTTCAAGGATTTTAAATTTATAAATACCCAATAGTACTCGATTCATCATTTATTATTTATTTATTTATTGTATTTATTTAAATAAATATTAATTAATATTTGATTGATAACATGATCATGCATTAGTCAACTACATGTCATTCATGAAACCCCACATAACTTTCATTAATCATGCATCTTTTAGAAACATGATTATTTGTGATTGTCCTAATTGTTTATGTGAATTTTTTTGGAGAAATCAATTGCATGTAAACTACTAAGTATTAAATTAGTTAAAATTTGGTAACTCACACCATATTAAATGCAATAGTTTTTATAGGCCTTTAAGATAACCAACTTTATTTAAAAAGTGTTTTAATAAAGTTAGATGAATGTAATGGGTAATTATCTATATCACATTAATTGTAGAAACAAGCTCTTTTATAATTAAAAGTATTTTGTAATTAATTACGTTCATAGGTTATTAATAAACTATTAATTAATTTAGAATTAATTGATTGGTTTAATAAAACACATTATTTCTAAAATAGTAGGTGGGAGAAGGTGAACATCTCAATGTGACATATGGTCTCCATTATTAGTACAACATCGTGAGATATGAATAAGGCCTCGAGGCAGCTTTGTTTCTGTCCCCCTAAGGAAGGTTACTAGCATATTAATAACAAGGTTTGCTTCTTATGAAGACAGGAAGGAGTAATGTATTTTAGGCTTGACCAACCCTAAGGCGGCACTCTCTAAGTTAAGTCATGAATTCTGAAATAATGGGTTACACTTACAATGATGCGATTACGCTTTTGCAGTGGATAATTGCATCTTGACCAAACCAACGATACTTTATTTTTAAAAGAGAAAATAAAGATTTATTTTGAGTTTTAAACTATAAAGATAAGATTGTCTTATAAACTATCTAAATTTAACTTGACCGACCCTAAGGCGACAATTTATTTGTTGGGTAGTTTTACCGTGGAATAGTAAATGTTTATTTATGTGTTTTAATTATTGCAATCATGCATCATATTTACTTTCTGAATAATTGATATTTTTCAAATAGTAATATTATTGTATTTTATGTTCAGTCATAAAATGTTGCCACCCAATTATTTTCCTGTTATGTGCCCGATAATGCATCAAATGATTGATGATCATATTAGTAATGTGAAACTAACTGAAGAAGATGAAGGAGGATGGATAAATTCAATTTTGTTCATTTTTCTGGCTAAAAAGCTTAAACATATCTATAATGAAAAACGGCCGCCTCCTATACCATCATAGGATGCAATGAAAGAGGAACATGAAAAATATGTTGATTGGATGAGATCAAATCACATGGCAAGATTTTACATTCTTAGTACCATGGAAGAAAAGCTAAAAAATTCGAACACATTGAATATGCTCGTGATATGTGGGATGTTGTCTATGAGGATATATAGACAAGACCACAATCACAAAAAAGGTAGATATGGCTTACCTTTACCTTAGACTTAATAGAAGATTATTACATATGACATTCTAAATCTTTGATTTGGAAACCACTAATCATATTTTTATTCTTCTTTACAGACACTTGAGCAATCAAGAGGAACTTGCAGATGGAGACAAAAAAGGGAAAAAGGAAGAAAGTGAGACCATCTAGTTCAAGAAACCGTTGAAGAAAGTCCTTTAATTTTTTTTTAAAAATCTTTATTTTTTATTAAAAGAAAACTTTATTGTTGTTTGAACAATATCTTAGTTTGTTTCTTTTAGTATTTTTAATTTTATTGCATGTATTGACTTTAGAATATTTTATTTATAATTTGATTATTCTTAATTTTTCTTTAGACATGCAATTGAATAATCAAACTTTAACGCTTTCATTAAATTGAAAAAACGCTTAATAACTCAGAATTATTTAAAGTAGCAAAACCGCAAGGAAACAAAAGAAAAAAAGTTTAAAATGAGGATAACGCATCTCTTTGGCATCTTAGACTTGGTCATATAGGTCTAGACTGGAACAAAAGATGGCCCTTTGAGAGAACTAAGAGTTGGAACTCTTCCGGTTTGTGAATCTTGTCTAGAAGGCAAAATGACCAAACATCCTTTCTTAGGGAAAGGCAATAGAGTTAAAGAACATTTGGAACTTGTACACAGCGATATCTGTGGTCCAATCAATATACAAGCAAGAGGTGGGTGTGAGAACTTCGTCACTTTTATTGACAATTACTCAAGATATGGTCATACTTACTTAATGCTTAGGAAATTTGAAACCTCTGGTAAGTTTTAAGAATTCAAAGCTGAAGCTGAGAAGCAATTAGGTAAGACTCTTAAGACACTTCGATCTGATCGAGGTGGAGAATATTTGGATTTAGAATTCAAATATTTCTTGTTGGAGCGTGGTATTCTATCCAACTAACAGATTCAGGAATGCCACAACAAAATGGTGTTTCTGAAAGAAGAAACAAGACTTTGTTAGACATGGTCAAGTCTATGTTAAGCTACTCTTCACTTCCTCTCTCATTCTGGGGATATGCACTTCAAACGGCGACTTACATTTTGAATGTAGTCCCATCTAAGACCATAAGAAAAACGCCACTGGAACTGTGGAATGGAAACTAACCTAGTTTGCACCATTTCCGAATTTGGGGATGTCCTGCTCATGTTCTTAGACCTAAATTAGGGAAACTTGATTCAAGGTTTGAAGTGTGCATTTTTGTGGGCAACACTCCAGAAACAAGAGGTAGTTACTTCTATAGTCTCAAGGACCAAAAGGTATTTGTTTCAACAAATGCCACCTTTGTTGAACACGACTATATGAATAATGTACGCCCTGGATTTCCCACGGGCTGATTAGCAAGCCGAGCTGCGGCCTAACCATGACTACCTCATGAACAACCCCAACACCGAAGCTTCTGTCTCGAGGTCGTACCTCCTTAGCTAGGGAAGAGCCCAAGGGCTCGCCAAGATTGCCCAAGGCTGGGGGAAGGACTCTAAAGGCCGAAGGTCGAGTCAAGTATGCAGCTCGTGGTACGAGCTAGATATGGAGGCTATGACCCTTTGTAAAGTCTACACACGCAAGGTAAACATGCATATATCAAACATCACGTGTTTGATATCCCCCTGAATTCTCGGACATGCAGCAGGAACGTGCGTATTCAGACACCCACGAGTGGGTTGAGCCGTGCAGCCCATTATCTCCTTACCTATTGATTTGACCACACTTATGTGTCAGGTTTAGGAATTAATCATGAATGTCACAAAGTTGATACAATAGGTAAGAGGGTCACGGGATGAACTTCTTACCAACTCCCAGGTGCCTTCTCCTATAAATATGGAGACCCTGGGAGTAAATAGGGGTTGGACTCTCAATTGTAAAAAAGGCCCTGTAATTAAATACCCAGTATAGAGCAATAATACTGACTAGTGGAGTAGAAGGATTTTAACCTTTGAACCACTTAAAAACCGTGTCTTGAGTCACCTTTCCAATTTTCTAAGATCAAATATCTGTTTTGGTTCATTATTAGCACTAATCTCTTTCTCTTCTTCTTTTAATTACCTGCTAGCGAAGAACCGCGTCAACATTTTGGTGCTTTCATTGAGAGCATGTTTGATTAGTGCTGTCGCAAACATCCAACTATGGTGACTACGCGGTCCAGGCATGGTAACAAGATAGAACAACATGATGGGCAGGAGGCTCATCATAATGCCATCCCTGGTGAACAAGTTCCTGAAGTCCAGCAGCGGCCAGGAAAACAGCCGGCGGGCCAAGATGATACTGGTAGTTCGGCGCCCTGGCCACCTAATCCGAACCCATGTTATTATACTGCGGTGGAGATGGAGAACGCTCAGCTGAGGAGTCAGTTAGCAACAGCTAGTCAGCAAATCCAGGATATACTGGCCTGACTACCCCCTCTCACAACCGGCGTTAACGCTGGAGAGAGGCAAGGCGAGGCTCCTAAGTCTCTCCGGGGTAACCGGTCCAGGCATAGCCATTCGGATAGACTTCCAGCAGCCAACTCCACCCCTTCATTACATCGTCGAGAGGAAAACTTCGAGGAAATGCCTAGGGCCGGACAACAGCAATACAGCCGTTCGGTCAAGACGTCGACTCCTAGCTCCCAACCATCCTCGAGAACGCCCAGGGGAGCTCGAGGAAATTCCCGAAGGAGATCCGGGGAGGGCTCGCGACGTCAGCCCGTCCTGCGCCTCGTCCAGATCGCCCGGTGCGGGACCAGTAGGTTGGCAGGGCCGAAAGGCCCCCACCAAACTTGATCCGTCCAGACGGAACTAGGATCGCCTCCCCAGTCAGGCATCCTCCTTCTCCAATCAGATATCCATCTCCTCCTCGGCCCGTCCGAGACATCCCAGCCTATGGGAGTAGTAGGAGAAACCCGCAATCAGCTGGACCTTCCCGGCGTAGCAGGGCGCCAGGGGAAAGCTCAGATCCTCACCACTAAAGGCGGACTCCAAGCCTATCAAGCAGGAGCCACTGGACCGGAAGTCGTCGGAGTGATCTCTCTGGGGGAGATCTGCGTCAGTGTTTAAGTTCGGCACAAAGTCACCAGACCACCCAGGGAGGCGACCTGCGAGATCGCCTCAACTCTCATAGAGGGGGCCGAACAGGAGGAGATGGCCAGGCTCGCTCAGGGGGGGCTCTGTTCGAAGTACGTAACGGAGGGAATGTCCCAAATAACCTATCTCAAGATAGGAGGGGCAATAACCCACCAAATATGTACAATGGATCCAGAGCTGTTGAACAACTCCTGAATAACCAAGGACATTAGGACCAAACCCTCGAACGCCTGACTCAGATGGAGGAGCTGATGAGGAAGCTCCTGTCAGAAAAAGAAAAAGACGAATATGATTCAGGGGACGAGATGGAACTCTTCGCACCCAATATAGCAACGACAGCATACCCATCTGGTTTCCGTATGCCTCACTTGTCAAAATTCAATGGGGACAGAGACCCATCGGACCATTTAGGGATGTTCAACACCCTAATGATGGCCCATAACATTGGCCCCGAGCTGCGATGCTTAATCTTCCCTTCCACGCTGACCGGACCAGCCAGGCAGTGGTTCAAGCAAAGTAAAAGACAGTCAATCAGTTCCTGGAAGACCTTCTCAGCTGACTTCAAAAGGGCATTCCGAGCCTCTCAGGCCGCCCGTGTCCAAGCCGATTCCCTGGCAAACGTGAGACAGCAGCCCGGTGAGACTCTGAAGGCCTACCTGAGCAGATTCGCGAACGTTGCTGCTCGGGCTAGAGACGCGGATGATAGCTCCAAGCTCATGGCCATGAGAACCGGAATCCTTGCCGGAGGAGTCCTCTGGAAGGATATACAAAGGAAGGGAGTCAGCTCGGTTAACGAATTCCTTAACAGGGCCCAAGAATGGATAAACTTGGAGGAAGCCGAGGCCTCAACTGCGGGAACCAGCCAGGTTCCCGATCAGCCCGCTGGAGTAGGGACGGAGGTCGTGGCAGCGACCCAAAACGTCACATAGAACAACCAGCCCGGTGGAGGCAAAAGAAAGGGAAATGGCGAAAACAGTCAGCACGGCCAAAAGAAGAATAAGTCCGTAGACAAGTTTAAGCCCGTTTTCACGACGTATACCGAGCTCACCCAGTCCAGGGAGAGTATCTTCCTTGCCAACTCTACTCGAGTCCCCTGGAAGAGGCCGGAGCCATTGAAGCACCACAAGGGAAAAAGAGATACTTCCAAGTTTTGCCGTTTTCATAACGACGTGGGCCACAATACCGATGATTGTAGGCATTTAAAAGATGAGATCGAGACTCTCATCCGAGCCGGCCCCTTGGCTCAATACTCACGGAACAGGGTTACGGCGAGTCGTCCTGCTCCAGAAGCCCCAGCCAGTCAGCCCGGGTCTCGGGTAGATCAAGATGTCCCTCCTCCCGTGGTCGGAGGAGAGATATCCACCATCTCTGGAGGTCCGCACATGGCTGGCACGAGCAGAGGCGCCCAAAAGAGATACGTGAACGAACAAAAGGCTCATAATAGAGTGGAGTTCGTCCCGGAACAGCGTCAATCAAAGCAGCAGCGATTGGAGAGGCAACCAATCATTTTTACAGAGGAAGATGCAGGCCATGTCTAGTTCCCTCACAATGATCCCTTGGTTGTAGCAGTCCAGCTCGCCAACCGGAGAGTGAGGAGGGTACTGATAGACAACGAAAGTTCGGTGAACCTGCTATTCCGATCCACCTTAGAGAAGATGGGCTTGACTGTCGCCGAACTTAAGGCAACCTCTATGATGTTGTATGGTTTTTCGGGAGAAGGATCAGCAGCGATAGGGACAATCGAGCTGGTGATCACCCTAGGTGAAGGACCTTGGACAGTCTCCAAACTACTTGAGTTTGTGGTTATTGACTGCTCCACTGCCTACAACGCCATTTTGGGCTGACCTACGCTCATAGCCTTCGAGGCCGTCACGTCCATTCGACACCTCGCAATGAAGTTCCCTACTTCAACAGGAATCTGTACTATCCAGGACGATTAGCTCGTTTCCAGGGAATGCTACAGCATTTCCATGAAGGGAAAATCTAAACCCGGGCAGCTGGCAATGGCCATTCAAGGCGAAGAGGAATCTCAGGAACCCTTAGCGGATTCTGAGATTGAAAAACCTCAAAGCGCCGAGGGGGAAAATGTCGTCTTAAGTGAGGATATTGACCCCCGAATAGGTGAGGACAGATCCGAGCTCCAGGCTATTGAGGAGCTCGAGGAGGTGAACATTGATCCGCAGAATCCGTCGTGGATGGTCAATCTCGGGAAAAACCTCTGCGGCAAGAGGAAGGCGGAGCTGACTACATATCTGCGGGATAACTTAGATGTATTCGCATGGTCGCACAAGGACATGGTGGGGATTAGCTCGAGTGTTATCATGCACACACTTCATCTGGATAAAAGCATTTCTGCCAAGTCTCAGAAGCAAAGACGTTTAGGAACAACCCGGGCTGAAGCCCTAGAAGAAGAAGTAGCCCGGCTCAAAAAATGTGGCTTTATCTGAGAAGCCAAGTTTCCAGTCTGGGTCGCAAACCCCGTGCTAGTTCCAAAGCCTAACGGGAAATGGCGGACCTGCATCGATTTCTCCGACCTGAATAAAGCCTGCCCCAAGGATTATTTTCCATTGCCAAGGATTGACCAGTTGGTGGATACCACGGCAGGGCACGAGCTCATGTCCTTTATGGACACGTACTCAGGCTACAATCAGATCGTGATGAATCCGGTGGACCAGGAACACACCAGCTTCATGACCTCGACTAATGTCTACTTCTACAAGGTCATGTCGTTCGGTCTGAAGAACGCCGGAGCTACCTACCAAAGGCTAGTAAATAGAATGTTCGCGGACCAGATCGGAAAAAACATGGAAGTGTACATTGATGACATGCTAGTCAAGTCAAAGACTACTGATAACCATGTTTCCGACCTGGAAGAATGTTTTAAGATACTACGGGAATATGGCATGAGGCTCAATCCACAGAAATTCACTTTTGGAGTCGCGTCAGGGAAATTCCTGGGGTTCATAGTCAATACACGAGGAATAGAAGCAAACCCCGACAAGATCAGATCATTGCTCGAGCTTCCTTCGCCCAGGTCGCAGAAAGATGTCCAAGGCCTGACAGGAAGAGTGGCAGCCCTCAACCGGTTTATTTCCAAGTCCATTGATAAGTGTTTGCCCTTCTACAACCTGCTCCGAGGAAACAAGAAATTTGAATGGACAGTAGAATGCGAAAGCGCATTCCTCGACTTGAAGGCACATCTGGCTGAGCTGCCCGTGCTATCCAAACCCAAGGCAGGAGAGCCTCTTTTTTTCTACCTGGCTGTCACTGAGGATGCAGCTAGTGCCGTGCTGGTACGAGAAGAGGATCAAGTTCAGAAGCCAGTCTACTACATCAGTAAGAGACTTCTCGGGGCGGAATCTCGATACCCACTGATGGAAAAATTGGCATTCTGCCTTATCACGGCCTCGAGAAAGCTCAGGCCGTACTTCCAGTCCCACTCAATACACGTCATGACCGATTAGCCTCTAAGGCAGGTTTTGCAAAAACCTGAAGCATCGGGACGTTTGTTAAAATGGGCAGTCGAACTCAGTTAGTTCGAGATTTTATACACTCCGTGAACTGCTATAAAAAGTCAGGCCCTGGCCGATTTTGTGGCAGAGTGCGCGAGATTCCAGGAGGATCCAGCAGAGGACTTACCCCGGGCCACCTCGCCCCAATCGTTGTGGAGGATCTTTGTGGACGGTTCATCAAACGAAAGCGGCTCTGGGGCTGGAATCATTTTGATATCCCCCGAGGGACATAGATTCCACTCGGCTTTGAGATTCGGATTCGAAGCCTCCAATAACGAGGACGAATACGAAGCTTTGCTGGCAGGACTAAGGATAGCCCAGGAGTTGAAGGCGAGCTCCGTCCAGTGCTTCAGTGACTCCCAGCTCATGGTAAACCAAGTTCTGGGTGAATATCAAGCACGAGGACCCAAGATGGCCGCCTATCTGGCAAAGGTGAAATTTGAGCTGTCCGCATTTAGCGAGGATCGATCGAACAGATACCTCAGGAACAGAATGCTAATGCAGATGCTCTTGCCAAGCTCGCCACCTCCGGAGAGACGGAGACCTTGGGGTTGGTACCAGTAGAATTCCTGGAAAAACCAAGTATAGAAGGAGCCAGGACAGAGGTCGAGATGATCGACGCCAGGCCGACCTGGATAACTCCCATCCTTGAATATCTCATTGAGGGCAAGTTTCCTGAAGGACGTAACAATGCACGGCGAGTCCTGTATCAAGCTCCTAGATATACGATAGTTGATGGAGTGTTGTACCGACGTGGGCACTCCCTACTTCTCCTCCGGTGTGTTCTTCCAGGTGAAGCAAAGGCCATCCTGCAGGAAGTGCACGAAGGATTTTGCGGAGACCACACTGGGGGGCAGAGCTTGGCCTTAAAGGTTATCAGGCAAGGGAATTACTGGCCAACTCTGTCCAAAGACTCGATCTCATACGTGAAGAAGTGCGACAAGTGCCAGCGATTCGCTGCAGTTGCCCGAGCTCCTCCAGTCGAGCTGAGGATGATCTCGTCCCCATGGCCGTTTGCCGTTTGGGGGATAGACTTGGTTGGCGCCCTCCCCACTGGAAAAGGCGGGGTCCCTTACGCCGTGGTAGCCATCGACTACTTTACTAAGTGGGCTGAGGCAGAGCCGTTGGCAACGATAACGTCCAAAAAGGTGCTTGACTTCGTGGTTAAAAGCATCATCTGTCGATTCGGCCTGCCTAAGAAAATCGTCTCTGATAACGGCACTCAGTTCGACAGCGACCTGTTCACCGAGTTTTGTGAAAGGCGTGGAATTATAAAAAGTTTTTCCTCCGTGGCCTATCCTCAGGCTAATGGCCAGGTTGAAGCTGTCAACAAGACCCTAAAGGCGAGCCTCAAGAAGAGATTAGATGAAGCGAAGGGGGTCTGGCCAGAACAGCTCCCCCAGGTCCTATGGGCTTACCGGACTTCGCATCGGACTCCTACGATTCATACTCCCTTTTCCCTAACCTTTGGGAGTGAGGCAGTCCTCCCCGTGGAAATTAAGGTTCTTTCGCATGGAGTCCAGTCTTACGACCAAGATCAAAACCACGAGCTCCTACGCCATTCCCTCGATCTGGTTGATGAAAGGCGAGAGGATTCGCAACTCCATCTCGCCCATTATCAGCAGAAAATCACTCGCTACTTCAACACCAAGGTCAAAAATGCGCCTTTAGCGTGGGCGACTTGGTCCTAAGGAGAGTTTTCCTCGCCGGTAAAGATCCTAAAGATGGAGTTTTGGGACCAAACTGGGAAGGACCATACCAGGTCATCGAAGTCATCAAGGAGGGAACTTATAAGCTAGCTCGACTTGATGGAGGGGCGGTCCCGCGAACTTGGAACGCCATCCACTTAAAGAAATATTATCAATGATTCACTTGTAAGGCTTGGAAGGCCACTTTTTATGTATTAATGAAAATCAACTTTTTATGCATATTTGCAAGTGTAATATAAAGTAACCACGAAAGACCCTTTCCCAGTTACTTGGGGGGCATATGGTACCTGGATATAACCAAGTCTCCTTAACGACTTAGAAGTTGATTCATATCGATTGACCGTTGTTTTCTTGAAAACGCGAGATATTGATAAGGGTTAACGATAACTAAGTCCTATCCTGGTTTTAACCGGGTCATAAAACTTAGAAGTTGATTTAAATCTACTGATCGGTGTTCTTCTTAAAGAGCTCGAGATATGGATAAAAGTCAACGCGAACTAAGTTTTCAAATTAAGTTCCTGGTTTTAACTGGGTCATAAAACTTAGAAGTTGATTTAAATCTATTGATCGTTGCTCTTCTTAAAGAGCTCGAGATATGGATAAAAGTTAACGCGAGCTAAGTTTTCAAATTAAGTTCCTGGTTTTAACCGGGTCATAAAACTTAGAAGTTGATTTAAATCTATTGATCGTTGTTCTCCTTAAATAGCTCGAGATATGGATAAAAGTTAACGCGAACTAAGTTCTCAAATTAAGTTCCTGGTCCTAACCAGGTCATAAAACTTAGAAGTTGATTTAAATCTATTGATCGTTGTTCTCCTTAAAGAGTTCAAGATATGGATAAAAGTTAACGCGAACTATGTTTTCAAATTAAGTTCCTGGTTTTAACCGGGTCATCAAACTTAGAAGTTGATTTAAATCTATTGATCATTCTTCTTCTTAAAGAGGTTGAGATATGGATAAAGATCATCATAAACTAAGTTTTTTAAAAGATTGTAACCGAAATACGTAAAGGCAAAAAAGGAAAGAGTATTATATTGGGGGGGCACAAGAAAAGAAACGCCCTAAGCTCCGCCAGGTGGTCCCTTGGAGGTTGCCGTCTCCGAGGGCGCCTCTTTATCAAGGCGAGCTTGGAACTTCACCAGCAAGCGCACCCAGAGACTCGCCGACATGAAAGAAAAGTCTGCGTCTGGATTGTAGACCCAGCAATGGTAGAATAGATCTTCCATGGACTTTTCTGAAGTTGTCCGCTCGGCCTCCAGGGCATCCTGTGCAGCCTGGACCTCAGTCTTCGCAGCGTCTAGGTCCGTCTTCGAGGTGGCAAGGGAGGACTCGAACTCTTGGATCTTCGAACGGTATTTCTCCAACTCAACCTGAGAGGCCGCCAAGGCATCCTTGGCCGCTTGCAGGGTAGTCTGATGCTCATCCCTCATGTCCCCGAGCTGAGTTTTGGTCCTGACGATGCTCCGGTGAAGGGCGACAACGCTCTGCTAAGATGGAAAGACAATTGCCTTAGGAAAAAGCAGGGCAAAGAATAACAAAGTAAAAAAAAAAAAAACCACAAAAGTTAAGGTTGGCTTACCGTCATGGCCATGCCTAGTGAAGACTCCAGCACGCCCACCGGGCTCATTATCTCGATGGCCCGGAGCTCCTTCTCAGTGAACTTGTATATATGGCTGACAGCGTAGTTCGCCGACTCATACACCGTTCCCCGAAAGGCCTCGAGGATCTTCTCTAGGTCCTTGGGGATTGACTGGTATGCGCACATCGGAGGATACGATGGCCGAAGTCCCGACCTCCGTTACTGCGTCCCGGGCGGCGAGTGGAGCTCGCGGAGCCGGTGGAGGCATATTGCTTCCCTCTGCAGCAGGAGGAACCGCTCCCGCAACGTGTGAAGCTAGGGCTTGATCCTTCTCCTTTGTAGGAGACTTGGTGGGGGTCCCGGCGGCGTTCTTGGACGTTCGGAGCCTTTTCATTCTTGGCCCAGCTGAGGGGTTCCCCCCGAAGACCGCACCTCGCAGGCTCTCCTCGGGCTGAGACATCTCGTCTGTCAAAACAAAAGCATGGTTAGTAAGAGTTAGCAACCATACAGATACAAAAACTAAGAGGTAAAATGTATATGAATACTAAGGGAATCCTACCCCCCGAGCTCGGGGAAGAATCTAAGTCGATTACTTCCCGAGCTGGCGCAAGTTCTGGGCCCGAGTCTGACTCGGGGCTAGATTCGTCTACATTCTGCCTAAGCCCCGGAGCTATGTCACCCCTCCGGAGTGATGGCCATGTTCGAAGGTTGGTCCCATACTCCTTGAATAGGATCGACCTAAAGGCTAGGGTGTTATCTACTACTACGGTACCCTTAGGTCGGCTATCTTGGTAATCCAGCACAAGCCGGTCGACGCAATGGAGCAGGGTCGTGTTCAGGTCCGGATCCCTTCGGTGACGATGGATGGTCTGCCTAGGATTGAACCTAGCCAGACGGGGGTCTGCTGTGGCCCTATCTAGACTCCTAAACAAGTAAGGGTTACCTTGGCCAGAAGGACCCGTGGCTGCTCCGGATTGGATCCTCTCCTCGCCCGTCATCGGGACGGCCTCCAAGGTCCGCTTCCTATTCCTCACGAGCGGAACTTCGTCGCCATCGTCCTCCTCATCTTCATCTTCCACGACCTCCTCCACGATGATGGGTCTGGTGTCGCGAGCTGGGGGAAGCCCCCGGGGCCTCCTGAGGTTTAAAGTCTGGTTCGGGAAAATCAGCTTGCAGGCTATCATCGTCTCATCTGTTACGATCACGCGATAATCCTTCTCGCTGGAGGGCAAGCCCGCCAGCGTCTCGTATTGGGCCCCGAGGGTCACAGATTTCTCTGTCCTCGCGAAGATGGCTGCAGAAATAGCCTAAGTCAGAAAGGGATATGGGAGGAGCTAAAACGACACTTAACTTACGAGCTAAGGAGAAAAGATACTTACGAGGATGATTGAAGTAGTGGAGCTTGCAATTCCTGAACCCCGTCGACATGAAGAATTGATCCTTGAAGTCGTTGGGGTGGCTAGGCAGCTCGATGACCGCAGCCGTATTGGGGAATCGGGTTAAGTAGTAAAACCCGTCGCCTCGCCCCCGCTGGTCCGGGCTGGCTTTGAGGCAGAAAAAATATAAAATGTTTGCAGGAGTGGGGACCTCCCACTCGTGCTTCTGAAACAAATACTTCAACCCTGCCAGCAAGCGGTAGGAGTTGGGCGGGAGCTGAAACAGTGCCAACCTCACATAATTAAGGAAATCAGCAAAATACTGATCCAGTGGGAGGAAGGCCCCCGCCTTAAAATGTTCACCGCTCCAGGCCACGAACGATTCGTCAAGCGGCGCACAGCTCCGCTCGCCATCTACAGCAGGTCGGGCCACCATAGACGCCTTCCCCAGCGCGATGTTGTGGGAAAGGAAGATCTTGTTGATCTTCACCTGGTCGGTCATTTTTGAGACGATCCTCTCCGCCTCAAAAAATGCATCAGGAGCCACCTCGAGCTCCTTCTCCACTGCCGGCCCAAAGCGGGGGATCGGGGAGTCCGACATCACCGCTTTGCCTTTGTCCTGCTGGGAGGCCGAGATTCCGACGGTCTTCTGTGGGGCATTCCTTTTTGGTGCCATCTGGTCGCCTAACGAACAAAAGAAAACATTTCAGAAAAGGCGACCCAAGCGTGAGGGAAAAATCAAACGTTACTTGCACGAGCTGAGGTAAGCCCAGCCCGTGGAGAGTGAGACCACGCAGTTCTATGAACACGCGCCTGTGCTCCCAATAGATCCCCGATTACTCGGAATTCGTGTGTCAGGAGGCTCAGGATAGAATTTTCCTTGGGGGGAAAGTTTCAGTAGGCAAAAATTGCAAAACCGCCTGTGAGGCGTGTTCCCTAAGCTACCCGGTTTTGCACCCCAAAGTTCCAAAAATCCTACCCAGAAATTTTCCCCAGAAAAAGCATCCCGAGAACCATACTCTTAAGTGATTTCCTACAGCAAAGATACCCTAACTTAAAAGGGCTTTCACCCTCCGTATCCACAAAACCCAGTAAACCCTTGCATGCGGCTACAGTAAATTTTTTACCTAAGCTACAGTGACATATATTTTCAAAACGCACATGGTCAGGAAACTTACAGTGTTTGGCTGGAAGGTGGGTGAAGGTGTCGCCTTGGTGAAAGCTGCGTCGGTGTGTTGGCTTTCAAAGCTTTGAAGAAATCCGTGCGTCTGAGCTTCTTGAACACTGAAAGTAGCAGCCACAGAGAAGAGGGTTTGTTCTTCTGAAATGAAGAGAGAAGGAGGAGAGAAGTTTGGAAGAATTTTGAATGAAAGGGTGGCCCATGCGTAGGGTGGCCACGCCCTTTATATACGTGAATGATCACGTGTAGATGGCCGTTGGATGACCCTGGTGAGGGATCCAAGGCCCTCCACTCGAAATACGAAATGACGGTTGGGCATAGGCTAAGCCATTAAATGCGGTTCTCGTAAGACGTACCGTCACCAACCACGATGTTCCACGTATCAGGTGCCTGCGTAAGAGGTGGAATGTGAAGAGTTCATGGGGAAGCCTAAAAGCCCCTACTGTGGTCCAATACAACGTGGCGTACCACGAGCAGGAGCATGGGGGGCAGATGTACGCCTTGGATTTCCCACGGGCTAATTAGCAAGCCGAGCTGCGGCCTAACCATGATTACCTCATGAACAACCCCAACACCGGAGCTTCTGTCTCGAAGTCGTACCTCCTTAGCTCGGGAAGACCCCAAGGGCTCGCCAAGATTGCCCAAGGCTGGGGGAAGGACTCTGAAGGCCGAAGGTCAAGTCAAGTATGCAGCTCGTGGTACGAGCTAGATATGGAGGCTATGACCCTTTGTAAAGTCTACACACGCAAGGTAAACGTGCATATATCAGACATCACGTGTCTAATATCCCCCTGACTTCTCGGACACGCAGTAGGAACGTGCGTATTCAGACACCCACGACTGGGTTGGGCCGTGCGGCCCATTATCTCCTTACCTATTGATTTGACCACACGTATGTGTCAGGTTTAGGAATTAATCATGAATGTCACAGAGTTGATACGATAGGTAAGAGGGTCACGGGATGACCTTCTTACCAACTCCCAGGTGCCTTCTCCTATAAATATGGAGACCCTGGGAGTAAATAGGGGTTGGACTCTCAATTGTAAAAAAGGCCCTGTAATTAAATACCCAGTATAGAGCAATAATACTGACTAGTGGAGTAGAAGGATTTTAACCTTTGAACCACTTAAAATCCATGTCTTGAGTCACCTTTCCATTTTGCTAAGATCATATATCTGTTTCGGTTCATTATTAGCACTAATCTCATTCTCTTCTTCTTTTAATTACCTGTTGGCGAAGAACCGCGTCAACAAATAACTATAAACCTCTGAGCAAGGTAGTATTGGAGGAACTCACAGCTGATAAGATTCCATCACCATCATCTTCATCATTAAGTGATAAAAAAAAATTGAGGAAACCACTATTATTGAAAAGGAAACCCAGGTGCAACGTCATAGTGGGAGGATTGTGAGACAATCTATTCACTATGATCATGAGGCACATGTCCTTGTTTCTGATATAGACAAGGATGATCCATTAACCTTCAAAGAGACAATGGATGATCCTAAAAAGGAGAAATGGAAAGAAGCCATGAACCAAGAAATGGAATCTATGTATTCCAATTCTATCTGGAAACTTGTAGATCCACCTGAAGATGTAAGGCCTACTGGGTGCAAATGGATATACAAGAAGAAAAGAGGTGTAGATGGGAAAGTGGAGACTTTCAAAGCAAGGCTTGTAGCCAAAGGCTACACTCAGAGATAAGGTGTTGATTATGAAGAAACATTTTCTTCCGTGGACATGCTTAAATCCATTCGTATCCTCTTATCCATAGCTGCCACCTATGACTATGAGATATGGAAAATGGACGTCAAGACAACCTTTCTAAATGGCTATCTGGATGAAAGTATCTATATAGTAAAACTAGAAGGGTTCGTCAAGAATGGGGAAGATCAAAAGGTGTGTAAGTTGCTGAAATCCATTTATGGATTAAAGCAAGCATCTAGATCTTGGAATATCACATTTGATGAAACAATTAAAACATACAGCTTCGAACAGAATGTCGATGAAGCATGTGTGTTCAAATACAGCAAAGGAAAAGTAGTGGTTTTCCTAATTCCTTACGTGGATGACATTATCCCCATTGGCAACAAAGTAGATACATTGTCAAATGTGAAGAAGTGATTAGAAGAAAAGTTCCAAATGATTTGGGCGAGGTGAGCTATGTTCTGGGAATCCAAATCCTAAGGGATAGGAAGAATGTATCGCTCCCAAATTACTTAATAAGGCTTAGGGCCTTGATTAGGGGGTCGGGATGGAAATATGTGGAAATATGTGTTTTATTACTATATTAATTGTTAATACGTGAATTATGTGATAATATGATTAAATGCGCATATTTAGGGATATTAAATATGCATGTGGGCCCGCTTCTTATTAGAAGGGCGACTTTGGTAATTTGGCCCGTTGCGAGCATAAATATGTATTTATGTGCATATATGTGATATATGTGAGAGACCACATTATTATGTGGGTTTATTTGAACTTTTTGCCATAAGGCGATCCTAGGGAGCAAGTTAGTGGGAAGGTCACAACGGGACCCAATACCCGAGTTGGGGTGAGCCAAGGGGTATTTTGGGTATTGGATAATTAATTGGGTTATCGGGTTATGAAAATAAATAATTGGAGATATATTTGAAGTTAGAGAGTTTAGGAGGGAATATTGGGGAAATTTACCATTTTGCCCTCAGGGACGTTTTTGGTACCCCGAGCCTTGGGATTAACTTAGTCACTTAAGGGACAAAAGATAAAAGTTAGAAACACTTAGAACTCTGCCTAAACCGACCTTTTTCTCTCTCTCTCACTCTTGTTCTCTCTAAACACTTTCCAAGTTAACCATTGAAGCAAAGGAGGAATTGGGCTCGAAACCAAGGAAAATTTTGGCTAGGATCACATGAGTTGAAGCTTAAGTCTTGAGGGATTCAATCTTCATCAGAGGTAAGCCTTGAATTTTATTTCTAGCATTCAACGTATGAGTTTTCTTTGCTGGTTTTAATGTGTTTTTTAGCCTTTGAAGTTCAAGATTTAAGTAACGATTTAATGAGTTTTGGGACTAGTTTTCTGTTGGGTTTTGTTGCAGGGAGTTTAGTAGAGTTGTTGTGTTGGTTGAATTATGTTGGTGGAAATTGGTATGATTAGGATTGAATTTGGCTGCTGAAATAGAGGTTTTTCTGGGTTCAAAGGGGTCAGGTCGCGGCTCTGCTCTTGGTATGTCGCGTCCATATAGAACAAGATGGGAGCCAGGAAGGAGGGTGGGCTGCGCGTGTTTGCTGATTGGGGGAGGCTGGGCCTCTGATTGGAGGTGGACTGCGGCATGGGGGCTTAGGGTCACAGCTCTTAAGGGGGTTTTGGACCCCTAGAAGGTTTTGAGCACGAGAACTCAACCTTAGGGGCTTCGAATTATTTCCACTACCCAGTTTGGTGAAACCCGAGGTCCCGGAGGCTAAGACTTGGTCCAGAAGCCTTTGATCACTCGATATTAATATAATTCTATTTTATGGTTGTGACTTGGGGTATCGCTAAGGGATCAGAACTAGGATCGTGCTCGAGGGTTGCTCTTATTTAGGCTTGCTTGGACCTAAGGTAAGAAAACTGCACCCAGAATGTGTTGTATGTGATTAGGGTTTGGCCCATCTGTTGTATATTAATATGATTAGGGCTTGGGCCCCAAGATTGGTTATGTTAGGTTATTGTTTTAAATGCTTGTTGTTAGATGCATAAGTGCTTATATTCGTTTCATGAATTCTATGGTTAGGGCATGTGGCCCCGTTATATGAATATGCTTAGTATTATGAAAATAGTTATCCAATGGGATTATATGACTAGCATGAATATGTGCTTAATTTTTCAGGATGTTCCTATCCACATTTGTTCCTTATAAGTAAGGTATGTAATCCTGGATCAGGGCTTGACTTATGAGTGAAGGACGACAATAGTGTGTTGTGCGATGGTCGAGAGGCATTGGCCTAAACCAGCAATGTACTATTACGTTGATCAACTCTAAGGTCGATGGAGAACCACGGGGGTTGGGATAGTTCTATGGCTAGTGAGACAGAGCTAAGGGCGAGGCCCCAGGTGACTCTATGGTCACGTAGCTAGGGCATAGGCCCGGGAAGTGGCTTAAAATCCAACTTAATAGGGCAGCGGCCCCAGGTTGATCCAATGATCGTGTGATTGAACTAAATGGCATTGGCTATGAATTAATGTTGTTGATTATTGTTGAATGGTTATTTTGAAGTTATTCTCTGTTGTTGTACGTTATGTTTTCTTGCTGAGCCTTGGCTCATGGGTGCTTTGTGGTGCAGGTAAGGGAAAGGGAAAGCTTGACCAGCCATGAGTTGGAGAGCTTCGGTGGCGGCGTGTACATATGCGGCTGCTCGACCATCACATCCGGGGTTATCTCAGAGGAACTAGGGTTATAGCCCTGTTTTGCCGCTTAGGCCGGCTGATGTAACTTTTGATATGTGTTTGTGTTAGGAAAACTTATACAGGATATTTATTTATTTTCATGTAGATCTTATATGAAACAAATTAATATGAGATAACCTAGAACATGTTTCTAAAATTGAATTCAAAGAGAAACAAAAATAAGAATACTTACAGTATACGCGGCGGAATGAATGAGTCCTTCCTTCAATTTCTCTAACCCTTGTATCCTTTCTGTCGAAGAGTATTATCAAGAAACTGAACCGTTCTTCTAATTTTCTTCACAGTCTTCCAGAGTATCCTTAGAATCACCTAGACTAGAGTGGGAAATTCTCAACACATGAGATAGATACAGAGAGAATAAGAGAAAATAACAAAGAGGCTTAGAAAAGGACTTGTGTTTAAAGAGAATCTAAAACTATCTGAAAACCAGTGATTAAACTTATTTTTTTAATTCTCTTTAAGCAATCATTTTATAGACTCAATTAGGTCATTTAATTTAATTAAAAAACAATAAAATAATAGCCAATTTAAAGCCCTAGGTCGAAATTATCATGGGCTTTAGGCCTGTGAAATTTCCCATTTGATTATAAGCCCATTGGACTTAAAATCAAGGCATGTATTATTTTTAATTAAATAATTATTTAAATCCTTTATCAAATTAATTATTTATAATTTGAACCTTGATTTAAACTTATTTATTAATTTAGATATCAATTTATATTAATTAATAAATCTGCCCTAATTTCTCTTTTCTTCTCTAAATTACATAACTTTGTGAAACAATCCAAAATTGATCAGGTCAACTTTGATAATTTTAATTGATAATTAAATCAATTAATTGAGACTATCTAGATGATTTTATCCAAGGTACAATAGGGACCATGGGCCTATGAAATCAAGCTCCAATAAGTGATCATAAATCCAACAAATAAATTTACTAACGTATTAATTCCTCGTGACTCCACTATAGACTCGGAATTGCACTCTTGAATTCATAGAATGCTCTATAACAAATATAGATACGCTATTAATTATCCATTGTTACAACCACAATTGTCACTCAATCCTCTATAGATGGTCTACAATGAGGTAGGACTAAAATATTGTCTTACCCCTCATTGTATTTTATCCTTAAAACACTTAGTTCCTTGTAAATGATATTTCACTAAACTAATTTAATTACTGAAATGAGATCTCTGTCATTTAACACCTTGAACCAAACTAAAAGGAAACCATCGTTTCACTTCTTCATCAGAAGCTATAGATGGTCATATCTATGATTAACACTCCCACTCAATTATACTACAGAGTTCCCAAGATGTAAGTATGGGCTAGTCCGTAGGGTAAGCTATTAATGAACAAGTCAAAGAACTCAAATAATACAATCAGTTAGAATACTAACCACTCAGAATTGAGATTGAATGGTCGACTATATGATATGACTAGAATAGATAATAATGGTATGTTTACTTATCTTATCAATTGTCAATATTGGTCCAGTCTGATGTAACAAATACATCCGATCTTATCCACTTTGCTAATGTTCTGGAAAGAACATAACATTGTAATGTGTAAGTAGATCTTATCGTAGATTGACAAGTCAGTGTAAATCATGTGCACTGACTAATCTTAGGACTAACTTATTTTGAACATATAATCATATTTATAATCCACTGTGATTACGTCACTATAAATAGATTAGCTATATGCTCGGGATTTAATAGAAGTTTATATTAAAAAAATAATCATGAAAATAAAACATGTGAGCAAAGTGATTGACCAAGTCCATAAATGATTTCTATTCTTTTATTTATAATAAAATGAGATTAAAAAGAATTTGGGTTTTAATTAGGGCTTAAAACCCCAACAAACTCCCACTTCCACTAATTGAAACTAATGCCTTAATTCTATTAATCCCATTTCCTTGATATGCTTATCAAATGTAGCTTCTGGTAGTGTCTTTGTAAACGGATCCGCAAGATTGTCTTCAGATGCAATCTTCATAACCTTCACATCTCCCCTGGCCAAATATCCATTTCTGGAATAACACCAAGATCCAAATAGAACTTCTTTAGCTAGACTATTTCCTAAGCTGCTTCTGACGCGGCTATGTACTCAGCCTCCATGGTGGAATCTGAGATTGCAGACTGCTTTATGCTTCTCCAAATCACAGCTCCACCCCCAAGAGTAAACACCATTCCAGAAGTAGACTTCATGTCATCGACATCAGTCTGAAAATCTGAATCGGGGTAGCCTACAGGGTTCATAACACCACCCTTGTAGACTAACATATGATTCCCTATTCTGTCTCAAATACTTCAAGATATGCTTAACTTCTATCCAATGTTCCGGTCCTGGGTTTGACTGATACCTGCTCACTACTCCCACCGCATAGCAGATATTTGGTCTAGTACACAACATGGCATACATCAGACTTCCAACGACAGATGGATAAGGAACTTTTCTCATGGCATTTCCCTCTTCAGGAGTCTGGGGAGATTGCTTCTTTGAAAGATTAATTCCATGGCAGGACAGTAGACGCCCTTTCTTGGAATTTGTCATTGAGAAACGTTCAAGCACTTTATCTATGTAAGCTGCTTGAGTAGAGCTAAGATTCTGTTCTTTCTATCCCTGATGATCTGGATACCTAGAACATAACTTGCTTCATCCAAATCCTTCATTTGGAATTGAGTGCTCAGCCAATTCTTCACATCTGATCATTTCTTAACATTGTTTCCAATGAGTAAGATATCATCTACATAAAGAACCAAGAATACCACTATTTGATTTGTCTTCAGTTGCTAAACACAGGGCTTATCAATATTTTGTTCAAAACCATAGGTTTTGATTATATCATCGAACCTAAGATTCCAGGAACGAGAAGCTTGCTTAAGTCCATAGATGGACCTATTAAACTTGCAAACTTTGCCTTCTTGTCTAGCTACTTTAAATCCTTCTAGCTGATCCATATAAATGACTTTGTCAAGCTTTCCATTAAGAAAAGTTGTCTTGACATCCATTTGCCAGATCTCATAGTCGAGAGCGGCTGCTATAGATCAGAGGATGTGAATGGATTTGAGCATGGCTACCGGACTAAAAGTTTCCTCATAGTCCACGTCTTCTCTTTTGGTATAACCCTTTGCCACTAATTGAGCTTTATAAGTCTCGATATTTCCATCAACACCTCGTTTCTTCTTGTATATCCACTTTCACCCAATGGCCCTAAAGTCACTAGGTGCTTCCACAAGATCCCAGACGGAATTTGAGTACATGGACTCCATTTTGTGTTTCATGGTTTCGAGCCATAGTTCCTTTTCAGGGCTAGCCATTGCCTATTTGAAAGACAACGAATCATCATCACTAGTTTCACCAACAACCATATTTGTTTCACCATCCAAACCATAGCGAACTAGGTTCCTAGAAACCCTCCCACTACGACGAGGCTCTGTGACTGTTTACTTAGGAGCAGTAGTACTATATTCATTTAAATTAACTTGCGTCGGTTGGACATGAAGAGTGGGAATTTCATCATCAACTCGCATTGATGATGATGGAAAATTGGTTGGAGTCAAATCTTTAACCATCTCCTCTAAAATTACTTTGCTGTGGGGTTTGAAGTTTTTGACATAGCCATTTTCCAGAAAAGTAGCATTCATAGAAGTAAACACTTTCTTTTCTGAATGACTATAGAAAATTCCACCCCAAGTACCTTTAGGATAGCCAAAAAACATGCAAACTGAGGTCACAGTTCTAGCTTTCCCTCCTTTTTCCTCATGACGTGGGCGGGACACCCCCAGATTCTATAATGGCATAAACTAGGTTCATGACCATTCCAACGTTCTAAAGGTGTTTTGGGGATTGATTTTGATGGCACGACATTGAGAATGTCGTTCGCGGTTTCAATAGCATGTCCCCAGAAAGAAGTTGGTAGAGTTGAGTAACTAAGCATGCATCTAACCATTTCCAATAAAGTTATGTTCCGGCATTCCGCTACACCATTTTGTTGTGGAGTACCTGGGGCAGTAAGTTGTGATAAAATCCCGAGTTTAGTTAAATGATCTTTGAACTGCATATCCAAATATTCTCCACCCCTATCAGATCGCAAGATCTTTAACGTTTTACCTAATTGGTTCTGAGCCATTGCTAGGAATTCCTGAAACTTTGAAAATGTTTTTGATTTCCTATGCATTAGGTAATGACATGAGTATCTAGAGTAATCGTCAATGAATGTGACAAAATACTCAAAACCACCCCTGGCTTGTAAATTCAATGATCCACAAACATCTGAATGAACAAGTCCAAGTGATTCTTTGGCCCTATCACCCTTTGCAGAGAATGGACGCTTGGTCAGTTTGCCTTCTAGACAAGATTCACAGACAGGTAATTCACCTAAGGTGAGTTCCCTCAAAGGTCAGTTTGTAAGTCTTTGAATCCTATCATAGCCAATGTGACCTAGTCTCAAGTGCCATAAATACGTCATATTATCGTTATCGGTCTTTTGATGTTTATTGGTCCTAGGTTTAGCTACTTTGAATGAATCATTGTTAAGAGCGAGGGGTTCATTAGGTCGCAGAATATAAAGCCCGTTTTCCAAACATGCAATACACAATCGTGATCCATTGAAATAAATAGATATATTAGAACTTGTGAAAGTCATAACAAATCGTTCTAATTGCAACATGGAAACTGAAATTAAATTTCTACTAAAATTCGGAATAAAAAATACATTTTTTTAAAATTAAGTATTTATTTCCGAACTTCAAACGAGCTCTTCCTCTAGCTTGGATCGCAACGAACGCTCCATTTCCAACTCTAAGCTTTAAGCCGCCTTCGTCCACTTCCTCCCATGATTTAAGAAGCTGTAAAGAGTTGCAAACATGGTTGGTAGATCTAGAATCAATAATCCAGACAGATTTATCATTCTCTAAAACACATGTTTCCAAGATAAATGAACTATAATCATTATCTTTATTTTCAGCTGCTAGAAACTTAGGGCAATCCTGTTTCTATTTCCAATGCCCGTTCTCTTTGCAGTGAAAACACTTACCTTTACCTTTCTTGTTTTTCTTGTTCTTCCCCTTAGGCATCTGTGCACTTGATTGTGCACTCGTCTTTGCAGCCTTTGCAGGCTTGGGGTCATTGTTTTGTCCACCTTTCCTCTTGTTTCCAGCTTTCGAAGACGAAGCTTGGTTAGCTTCAGCCTTAGCTAGACCAGCAGTAATAATCGAAGTCTTATTTTCTCCTCCCTTACTAGGTCCATCCATGATAGGCTCAAAATTCTGAAGCTCGTTGATGAGCTGCGTCGGACCATAGTTGAGTTGATCAAGAACGTGCAGACACGATGCCATTCGAGCATTTACGGTGTCTTCACGTATGTGCGGTGGCGGTGCTATCCAAGCATTTATAGTGCCATCATGAGCATTGACGGTGCCATCACTAACGTGCGGACATAGTGCTCATGTAACGACCCAAAATTACTAATGAGGCTTAAGGGCCTTGATTAGTGTGTCGGGAGGGCATAATTGCTTTATTTGTAATTTGAATGATTAAATGCATGATTATATGATAAGCATGCTTATATGATTATATGGATATATGAGATGCATGATTATGAATATTAGTATGCATGTAGGCCTTGCTTAGATTATAGGGGCATATTTGTAGTTTTGGCCCGTTGAGGGCATAAGCGTGATTATTTGTGATAAATTGTTGAGACCACATTATTATGTGGATATATTTGCAGATGGTGGCTCAAGGCGATCCTAGTGAGCGTTTTAGCAAAATAGTCATGGTGGGGATTTATACCCAGCTCGGGGTTATTTATGGGAATTTGGGAAATATATTGGAGACTATTTGACATTGGGGAAAATAATTGGTGATTAGTTAGGTGCTGGGATTTAAGCGGTAATTGGGGACAAATGACCAAAATGCCCTCAAAATGTTTAAAGACTTAGGTTTTAATGGGAGGGTAAAATGGTCATTTAATAGTTGGAAAAAGGATAAGGGTTATACTGCTTTTTATACTTAGTGGAAGCTGTAAAAAAATTTAGAAGTTGAAGGAAAGAAAAGGAAGAAAGAAAGAAGGAAAAACAGAGTACATAACCTCTGTCTCTGTCTCTCTCTCTTTCAAATGGTTGTCTTCCTCACCATTTCTTGTGGAATTTGAAGCTATAAACTTAGAGAGAGTCTAAGCTAAGTCTTGGAACTTTGATCCTTGAAGTAATTGAAGAGGGTTAGCTAGAATTAACTATCAAATTAAGGTAAGATTTGAGGTTGTTTTTGACATTTCTAAGTTTTGATGAGATTGATTTCTGAACTTGAGCTTTGGATGGAAATTAAGGGATTTGAGCTTTGGCAACTGTGGATGCTCAATATTCCATGCCTGTAAAAGATCCAAGGCACGTGCTAAGGTCCCATAAAGGCCTAAATACATGTCTGAGCCACGGAATGCTCGGGCAACCGTCCTCTTGCAATGGCCTCGCATCACCTCATGGCGCATGTGCGTCTCGCGAGGCCCTAGCCTCGCAACACCTCATGGCGCATGGCGTCTCGCGAGGCCCCAGCCTTGCGCCACCCCTCGGCACGCCCAGCGCCCCTGCGTGGACCGCCTCGCGTGCGCACCTCGCCCACTGCCTCGCGCACCACGACACTCAGCAAGCAGCCTCGTGAGCCCCAGCGCCTCGCGCGCCACGACACTCAGCAAGCAGCATTGCGAGCCCCAACACCTCGCGCGCCACGGCACTCAGCAGGCAGCATCGCGAGCCCTAGCGCCTCGCGCGCCACGGCACTAAGCAGGCACCCTCGTGAGCCCCAGCGCCTCGCGCACCACGGCACTCAGTAGTAGCCTCGCGAGCCCCAGCGCCTCGCGCACCATGGCACTCAGTAGCAGCCTCGCGAGCCCCAGCGCCTCGTGCGCCACGGCACTCAGTAGCAGCCTCGCGAGCCCCAGCGCCTCGTGCGCCACGGCACTCAGTAGCAGCCTCGCGAGCCCCAGCGCCTCGTGCGCCACGGCACTCAGCAGGCAGCCTCGTGAGCCCCAGCGCCTCGGGCGCCACGGCCCTCGGCAGACGGCCTCGCCTAGCCTCGCGATGCATCTCGCGCCCCTTCACCTCGAGATGCATCTCCTATGGAGACCTGTGGAAACCCCACCATCTAGAAGTGAAATCCCAAGTATGATTCAGAAAGGTCATGTTAGTACAATCTTGTACGGGGTACGGCTTTTAAGACCTCGTACGCCTGACCATGGCACTCATGCAAGACAAGTAGTTGGAGCACTAGGAGAGAGGGCCTGGCCTGCATGCTCCCAACCAGATGTCAGAGTCGACACCACTACCACCTGTACCACTCCTCTGACTGTAACATCCCAAATTTCCTAATAAGGCTTAGTGCCTGGATTAGGGGGCCGGAAGGCAATAATTGAATTATTATGTGACTTGTATTATAATATAATCATGCTTGTATTTTAAAGATATTGAATATGTGGATGTGGGCCCGTTTCTTATAAGAAGGGTATATTGGTAATTTGACCCGTTAG
The DNA here is from genome assembly GCF_963169125.1 of Humulus lupulus. Lineage (NCBI taxonomy): Eukaryota > Viridiplantae > Streptophyta > Magnoliopsida > Rosales > Cannabaceae > Humulus > Humulus lupulus. The sequence continues at coordinate 163,649,045 of NC_084793.1, read as the reverse complement.
GGGTATAAATGTGAATATGTGCTTGTGTGATTGAGGCCACATTATTATGTGGATATATTTGGGTTACTTGACGAGAGGCGGTCCCGATGAGCAAGATAGCGAAAAAGTCACAACGGGGTCTAGGTACCCAGTTCGGGGTATTCTAGTAAGTTAGTACATTACTGGGAATTAGTGGGTAATGGGAATTTATTGGTGATTGTGTGAGAATATTTGAAGTAGCGGGAATTATAGGATGCAAATTGTGGATAGCGGGATTTAAGGCAAATGACAAAATTGCCCTTGTGGATATTTGGGGAATAAGCTAAGAGCAAGGGGTAACTTAGTCTTTTCCACTCAAGTATAGAATTTAGCTGGCTGGGATATACACAGAAAGTTTAGGAAATTTCAAGAAAAAGGGAATTCAGCAGCTCTTTCTTTCTCTCTCTCATTCTACACTTTTCTCTTGGGATTTTGGTGATTTTGATCATCTTGAAGGGTCTTGCTTGGAGGGAAGGCTTGAAACCAGGGGGATTGCTAGAGTTATTGCTACTGGAGTCATATAGCTGAGGTAAGGATCTTGAATTGAGGGATACTATGTTAATTCAGTTGGTATATCTAGAATTATAGAGTTCATGCATGTTTGTTAATTGGGAGATTGGGTTTTGGATTATGATGAGTTTAATTTGGTATTTAGTTGGGTTTGATTGCTAGTAAGAGGTATATTGTTTTTGGGGATTTAATTGGAAGGTTGGGATGGAATTTAGTGAGTTTTGGTTGGGTTCGGTTGCAGAAAAACCCAGAAAATTCTGGGTTTGTGGTGATGAGCCGCGGCCTGCGAAGGGGATTTTAGGCCCACAGGGCTCGGATGCAGGGGCGGGCCGTGGTGCCTCAGGGGCGCGCCGCAGCGCGCGTTGGTTTCCAGGGAGGCCGAGCCTCTGGAATCAGAGGCGGGCCGCGGCTCGGCTGTGAGGGGCCGCGACACTTAAGGGGAAAATTAACCTTAATGGGATTTTTAGGTTGGAAACTTAACCGTTTGGGCTCGAGATCAATCCTACTTCCTTGTTAAGTGGAATTCGATATCCCGAGGCTAAGATTTAGTCTGGAAGTTGTTATTTACCTGTTATTGATGGGAATCTCTTTATCGCGGTTGTGATTAGGTTTTCGCTAAGGGCTTGAATCGGGGACCGTGCTCGGAGGGTTGTCGCTAGTAACCCGCATACGGACCAAAGGTAAGAGAACTGTACCTGTTATGTGAATGCATGATTAGAGCTTAGTTAAGGTGATAACATGATTATAATTATGTTGTGAATGTATGATTAGGTACGTTGTAACGTGCATAATTATGATTATGCTTATAATTGTTGAGTGAATGTATTATAATGCATTGTGTGATTATCTGTTAAGTATGCTATATAAAACATGTGGCTGTCTGTTATGACTGTGAGGCTTAGTTTATAAACTAGGGTATCATAGAATGTTAATTGGGGATCAACTTATTAGTTGAGACTATGATGGGCTTGGAAGATTCTTATTTGTTGAAAATCCCAAGGCTTCAACTTATAAGTTGGAGGCACGTGGTGGCTTGACTTATAAGTTAAGGGCATAAGGAACTTAGTTTATAAGCTAAGATTGGCATAATGCACGTGGAGTGCAGGCCACCATGGTTGGGCCACCCTGGGAGTGCAACATGCACTTGACTGGCTTGGATGCCAACAACCTGAAAGGAAGTGAGACATGCACTTGTGTGACTCTATGGTCTCCAATTGTGTATAATGAATGCACTGGAATCAGTTATTACTGCTTGATGGTTGTTTTATTCACTGAACTGTTAATTAAGTTTTCTTGCTGAGTCTTATGGCTCACAGGTGCTTTGTGGTGCAGGTAAAGGTAAAGAGAAGCTCAACCAGCCATGAGTCGGAGGGCATTAGCAGTGGTATGTACATATGCAGTCCGCTCGACCACCACGGCCGAGATGCTCAGAGGAACTAGGGTTTAGCCCAGCTTTTGCCGCTTAGGACGGCTTAATGTGTAATCTGAGTTTTGTAACATACTTTTAAACTAATGTTTTTGGGATCCCATGTAAAGAACTTATCTTTAACTTAATAGAAATGTTTATGAAAAGATCAAAAGTTTTTAGTACCCAAGCCTTAGTGGTTAATCACATGTTTAGTCCAAATGACTTGTTAATAAGTTCAGCACTGGTTTCAAAATACACCTGGTAATGGACCCTAATTAGCAGGGCGTTACACTGACAGTCATACGGTCAAGTGGTGGAGACATCCTCATGGTACCTGGCCATGTACTTACACCAACAACACCACCTCTGAAACCACTCTCCTGACAGTGTACTTATGTACCACCTGGTCCCCTGGACCATAGTGTATCTAGGGCCATTAGAGCCCACTATATAATGAACCCCAATTCCATATGGAAGGGGGTTGGAAAAATTACTGTAGCAGTGCACCATAGTGAATAAAAACTGATTTCACCATTGTTCTTCTGCCATTGTTCTTGGAGTTTATACTTAGATTTCTAAAGCTTTTCTTTTGATAATCTCTACTTTACAATTTTTCTAACCTAACTTAGTTGACGATTTCTCACCATCAACAGCAACTGAGGAACTAAAGGCTGTAAGGGCATAGAGGGATACCTAGGGTCGAATTCTCCATTAAAGTTAACGATTCTGGACTTAATCATTTGAGTTTCTGGGTTGCTTCTGGTTTTTCTGATGAGTTCTTGAGTTTCAAAATCAATTCTTGTTTTTTTGTGTTTCATGATGCATGTGGCCAAGTTTGATGTTTTTGGGCCATGTGGGATGAGATCTAGTGCATTTTAGGCTTAATTTGAAGTGTGGTTGAGGTCTGGAGGGGTTTTAGGGAGTTTTGGCTAGGGAAACTTTGAAAGAAGAACTCAGAGTGATGTTGGTGCTATCTGTAGCACTGTAGCGCTATCATTAGAGCGCTACAGTGCTATGCTTGGTTCAAGGGGCATTTTTGTCTCTGCTTGTAGTACTGTAGTGCTACCCTACCTCCAGAGGTGGATTTTGGGTATTTTCTTATGGTTTTTGGCTTGGAGGCTCGGGGGTCGATTCCACCACCCTGTTTGGTGGAATTGGGCTTCCCAAGGCTCGGGATTGCTCTCGAGGTTAGGTTATGGAATTGAATGTTAATGAGGGTTCTATCTTGCATTTGTGACTAGGTGTACGCTAGGGCTCGAACGAGATTGTGCTCGAGGATCATTTAAATTAACCAAAGCGCTCAGAATCAAAGGTAAGAAATTGCACCCGGGTATGTGATTATGTTGGGACTAAGAGTTCCCTATATTTGTATGTGATGTCATGAGATGGTATTATGCCATGGGGACATGTGATAAACGGCTTAAGAGTGTTGGAATTAATATTTGCGCACAGGACGCGGCTTGGCCACTGGTAGCTGAGATTAAGTACATATAATCACTGAGCTCAGCCTAAGCGAACCGGTGTCAGTGGGATAATGAAAGATACTGATAGGGCCTGGCCCTTGACTGCTGTGTGATGACATCGAGGCATGCTTATTAGCATTGTTGTGTATGCGAATGAATATTTGAATAAAATATTATATTTTGATTTCTTGTGAATGATTGATTTCCAATGGTGGATTATGGAAGGATTATTACCCTGTCATCATAGTCTTACCACCGAGTCGTTGATTGCAGATTAACTTGGATAGCTATGCGTCCAAGATAATCTGTACGACTTACAGGTAGTAGGTCTGAGGCAAGGGATGATGACTAGGGCCAGACCCCTCCGTCAGTCCCTGAGAACTGGCAGCATATTATGACAGACATGCAAGCCCGGTTTCTGAGCCAGGAAGAGCAAATCTGACTTTTGAGACAGCAGGCTTCGTCAGAGAGTGATGCCCCTATTGTGCCACCTGCAGTGGTACCAGTAGTATATCCAGCACAGGTTGGGAACAAATGGGAGCCATTGTATGAATGGTTCAGGAGACATCATCCTCCAACTTTCGAAGTGGGACCAGATCCATTGAAAGCTGAACACTGGATGAGTATGATCACTGCTATCTTGGACTTTATGAAGGTAGAGGGCCATGACAGAGTGGCCTGTGTTGCATATATGTTGAGAGAGGATGCCTGCATCTGGTGGGAAGTGGCATCACAGACCAGGGATTTTACTACTTTGAGTAAGGAAGGATTTAAGGATTTATTTAGCCAGAAGTATTACAATGTTGCCATCAGGGCAGCGAAGGTTATGCCCTGAAGTTCGACAGACTTGCGAAGTTCGTACCAGATCTTGTGCCTACTGATGCAGCTAGGCAGGACAGATTTATCAGGGGGCTTAATGCTATGATAGCCCGAGATGTGGGGATTACAATAGTTCCTGGGGAACAACTTATGCCCAGGCTGTTGAGAAGGTTCTTACCGCTGAGGAAGCGGAGAACAAGATCTGGAGGGAGAGTGCGGCAAGGCAGGAGGGCCACAGGGCGGTGCCTCCATACTCTAGATCTGGTAGGGGTGGAGGCCCCAGTGATCTGAAGAGGAAGACCCCTGATGCTTCAACCGTTCCTGGTGCTGATAGGAGAGGTCAAGGTACTCAGGGCGACTGTCAGGGAGGCGGTGATTCATGGAGGAGCTATCCTGAGTGCACGAGGTGCAGAAGACGCCATCCGAACGAATGTCGGGCTAAGGCTTGTTATGTGTGCGGGGTTGTAGGACACCTCAAGAGTGACTGCCCAACAATGAAGAAAGGGGAAGCAGGGAAGGTGGACAGCTTGATTCCAGCTTGAGTGTTCACCCTGACGCAGGCAGAGGCCAAGGCTAGTCCCTCAGTGGTGATAGGTCAGCTTTCTAGCGCTAGCTCTCCTTTTACTGTATTGGTTGACTCTAGTGCTACACATTTGTTTGTTTCTAGTAAGGTGATTGATAGACTGTGTAGACCTAGTGAGTATTATACTGCAGGGTTTGGGACTATATTGCCTACAGGAGAACTGGTAGTATTCAGGAGGTGGTTTAGAGCACTGCCAGTGATGGTTGATGGTAGGGAATTGTCAGTAGACTTGATTGAGTTGGGTATGGAGGACTTTGACATGATTTTGGGGATGGATTGGCTGGTTAGATACGGAGCTAATATTGACTGTACGAAGAGGATGGCGACCTTTGAGCCAGAGGGCGAGGATCCCTTTGTTTTTGTGGGAACGGTGTGTGGACCCCACGTACCCATAATATCAGCGTTGAGAGCCAGAGATTTATTACAGGGAGGATGTATAGGCTTTCTGGCTAGTGTTGTGGATACTACCAGGATGTTCCTAGCAGGGCCGGAGGAGACCAGATTGGTTTGTGAGTTCTTGGATGTATTCTCTGAAGATTTACCAGGGTTGTCGCCTCATAGGGAGATTCAATTTGTTATCGAGTTAGCGCCAGGGACAAAGCCAGTGTTGAGGGCACCATATAGAATGGCACCAGCAGAACTGAAGGAATTGAAGATACAGTTACAGGAGCTTCTGGATTTGGGGTTCATCAAGCCGAGCTACTCGCCATGGGGTGCTCCAGTCTTGTTTGTGAAGAAGAAGGACGGGACTCTGAAGATGTGTATAGACTACAGAGAGTTGAAAAAGTTGACTATCAACAATAAATATCATTTACCAAGGATCAACGACTTGTTTGATCAGTTGCAAGGAAAGATGGTATTCTTGAAGATTGATCTTCAATCTGGTTATCACCAGCTGAGGATCAAGGATGAGGATATACCGAAGACGACTTTCCGAATGAGGTATGGGCACTATGAGTTTTTGGTCATGTCGTTTGGTTTGACCGATGCTCCAGTAGCCTTCATGGACTTAATGAACAGGGTGTTCAAGGACTTCTTGGATCAGTTTGTCATTGTTTTCATCGACGGCATTTTAGTGTACTCCATTTTAGAGGCAGAGCATGAGTTTCATCTTTAATAGGTTCTACATAGGTTGAGAGAGCATCAGTTGTATGCCAAGTTTAAGAGGTGCGAGTTTTGGCTACCAGAAGTGACATTCCTTGGACATATTTTTGGTGTAGATGGGATTAAGGTGGATGCAATTAGAGATTGGCCGAGGCCAAGGAACGCCTCAGAGGTTTAGAGTTTTCTCAGTTTAGCGGGTTACTACAGACGGTTTGTGGAAGGCATCTCGAAGATTGCGACACCGATGGTAGAATTGACATGGAAGAATTTGATGGTCGTCCGGTCAAACAAGTGTGAGAATAGTTTTCAAGAATTGAAGCGGCGACTTATTACTGCACCTGTGCTGAGTCTTCCTTCCGAGGAAGGAAAGTTTGTTGTATATTGCGATGCATCAAGGTTGGGTTTGGGCTGTGTGTTGACGCAGAACAAGAAGGTTATAGCTTATGTGTCACGACGGCTGAAGGAGTATGAGCAGCGATACCCTACTCATGATTTGGAGTTAGCAGTGGTGGTATTCGCACTGAAGGTTTGGCGGCATTATCTGTACGGGGAGAAGTGCAAGATATACACTGATCATAAGAGTTTGAATTACTTATTCACATAGAAGGACTTGAACATGAGGCAGAGGCGTTGTCTAGAGTTGGTAAAAGACTATGACTGTGATATTCTTTATCACACAGGGAAAGCCAATGTAGTGGCAAATGCATTGAGCCGGAGGGGCACGGGTCAGTTATATAATTCCACCCAGATTTTTGAGAGAGTTAGCTGATGAGATGGCCAGAGTAGGGATAGAATTGGTGGTGGTCCGGTTGGCCAACATTACTCTGCAGTCAACCCTGCTAGAGCAGATTAAGGAAGGTCAGCTAGTGGATGCTCAACTACAGGAGGTTAGAGAGAATGTCCTAGCAGGAGTAGCTAAGGACTATTCTATTTCTGAGATTGGTTTGCTACAGTATTAGGGCAAATTTGTGTCTCGGCTGATGTGGGGATCAGACGAGAGATATTAGATGAGTCGCATACTATGTCATACTCACTTCATCCGAGTACCACGAAGATGTATCAAGATCTATGGACATTATATTGGTGGCCCGGGATGAAGAAGGATGTGGTGGAATATGTGGCCAGATGTTTAACCTGTCAGTTGGTGAAGGCTGAATGTCAACGACCAGCAGGGTTGCTTCATCCTTTGGGTATTCCCGAGTGGAAATGGGAGGACATTACGATGGACTTTGTGGGAGGTTTACCCAGGACTGTATGACTTCATGACTCGGTGTGAGTGATAGTGGACAAATACACCAAGTCAGCTCATTTTCTTCTAGTGAAGACGACATATACAGTGGATCAGTATGCAGAGTTATATGTGAGGGAGATCGTACATCTCCATGGGGTTCCTAAGTCATAGTGTAAGACTAGGATCCTATCTTTACCTCCAAGTTTTGTGGTAGTTTGCAGAAGGCTATGGGGACTCAATTGAAGTTCAGCACGACCTTTCATCCTCAGACTGATGGACAGTCTGAGAGGACGATTCAGGTATTGGAGGATATGCTTAGAGCATGTGTGATCGATTTTGAGGGATCGCGGAGTAAGTATCTCCTGTTGATTGAGTTTTCATACAACAACAGTTACCAATCAACGATTGGAGTGGCTCCCTATGAGATGTTATATGGGAGGAGATGTAGATCACCCATTCATTGGGATGAGATGGGTGAGAGGATGTATTTGGGGCCGGACATGGTTCAGAAGACCAGTGAGGCTATTGAGAAGATCTGAGCTCGAATGCTCGCCTCACAAATTAGACAGAAAAGCTACGCTGATCCTAAGCGTAGAGACGTGGAGTTCTAGGTTGGGGACCACGTGTTTCTTCGAGTTTCACCACTACAAGGGGTAGAAGATTTGGGAAGAAGGGCAAGCTGAGCCTTAGATTCATTGGATCTTCTGAGATCCTAGAAAGGATCGAACAAGTGGCTTACATGTTAGCTTTGCCACCGTCGTTGTCGAGAGTTCATGACGTATTCCATGTTTCTATGCTCTGGAAGTACGTCTCAGATATGACACATGTGTTGAAGTATGAAGACTTGGAATTGCAGACAAATTTGTCTTATGAGGAACGACCGGTTCAGATTTTAGATCGGAAGGATAAGGTTCTACAGAATAAGAAGATTCCTCTGGTTAAGATATTATGGAGGAATAGTAGGTTCGAGGAGGCGACCTGGGAGCTTGAGTCAGCGACACGAGATCAGTATCTCGAATTATTCAAGTAAATTTCGAGGACGAAATTCTCAGTAGGAGGGGATAGTTGTAACAACACAAAATTACTAATGAGGCTTAAGGGCCTTGATTGTGTGTTGGGGGGAATAATTGGTTTATGTGTGATTTAAATGATTAAATGCATGATTATGTGATAAGCATGTTTATATAATTATATGGATATATGAGATGCATGATTATGAGTATTAGTAAGCATGTAGGCCCTACTTAGCTTATAGGGGCATATTTGTAGTTTTGGCCCGTTGAGGGCATAAGCGTGATTATTTGTGATAAATTGTTGAGACCATATTATTATGTGGATATGTTTGCAGCTGGTGGCCGAGGCGATCCTAGTGAGCGGTTTAGCGAAATAGTCACAGTGGGGATTTATACCCACCTTGGGGGAGCCTGGGGTATTTCTGGGAATTTGGGAAATATATTGGAGACTATTTGACATTGGGGAAAATAATTGGTGATTAGTTAGGTGACGAGATTTAAGCGGTAATTATTAGGGACACTTGAGGAATTAGCGAGAATTGGGAACAAATGACCAAAATGCCCTTAAAATGTTTAAAGGCTTAGGTTTCAATGGGAGGGAAAAATGGTCATTTGATAGTTAGAAAAGGGATAAGAGTTATTCTGCTTTTTATACTTAGTCGGAGCTGTAGAAAGTTTTAGAAGTTGAAGGAAAGAAAAGGAAGAAAGAAAGAAGGAAAAACAGAGTACATAACCTCTCTCTCTCTCTCTTTCGAATGGTTGTCTTCCTCACCATTTCTTGTGGAATTTGAAGATGTAAACTCATAGAGAGTCTAAGCTAAGTCATGGAACTTTTATCCTTAAAGTAATTGAAGAGGGTTAGCTGGAATTAACTATCAAATCGAGGTAAGGTTTGAGGTTGTTTTTGAGATTTCTGAGTTTTGATGAGATTGATTTTTGAACTTGAGCTTTGGATGGAAATTAAGGGATTTGAGATTTGGGAACTGAGGAGCTAAAGGCTGGAAGGGCATAGCGGGCTACCTAGGGTTGAATTCTCCATTAAAGGTAGCAATTCTGGACTTGATCATTTGAGTTTCTAGGCTGTTTCTGGTTTTTCTGATGAGTTCTTGAGTTTCAAACTCAATTCTTGTTTTTTTGTGTTTAATGATGCATGTGGCCAAGTTTGATATTGTTGGGCCATGTGGGATGAGATGTAGTGGATGGTAGGCTTAATTTGAAGTGTGGTTGAGGTCTGGAGGGTTTTAGGGAGTTTTGGCTTAGGGAAATTTGAAGGAAGAACTCAAAGTGATGTTGGTGCTGTCTGTAGCACTGTAGCGCTACAGCACTATGCTTGGTTCAAGGGGCGTTTTTGCCTCTGCTTGTAGCGCTGTAGCACCCACTTTGTGGCGCTGTAGCGCTACCCTGCCTCCAGAGGTGGATTTTGGGTATTTTCTTAGGGTTTTTGGCTAGGAGGCTCGGGGATCGATTCCACCACCCCGTTTGGTGGAATTGGGGCTTCTCGAGGGCTCGGGATTGGTCCCGAGGTTAGGTTACGGAATTGAATGTTAATGAGGGTTCTATCTTACGTTTGTGACTAGGTGTACGCTAGGGCTCGGACGAGATCGTGCTCGAGGATCATTTCAATTAACTAAAGCACTCAGAATCAAAGGTATGAAACTACACCCAGGTATGTGATTATGTTGGGACTAAGAGTTCCCTATATTTGTATGTGATGTCATGAGATGGTATTATACCATGGGGACATGTGATAAACGGCCTAAGAGTTCCGGAATCAATATTTGCGCACAGGGCGCGTGTAACAACCCAAATTTGCTAATAAGGCTTAAGGGCCTTGATTAGTGTGCCTGGAGTTCATAACGGGAATTATGTGTGGTTTTAATGATTAAGATGCATGATTATGATTTAAAGCATGTGATATGACTATTTGAATATTTGAGATGCATGACTATGTGTATTAGTATGCATGTAGGCCCTGATTAGGTTAAAGGGGCATAATCGTAATTTTGGCCATTATGGGCATAACTGCTTTGATATATGTGATGACTGTCGAGACCACATTATTTTGTGGATATATCTGTGATCTGTGACTCGAGACGATCCTAGTGAGCAAAGTAGCGAAAAAGTCATAGCGGGGATTTATACCTGGCTCGGGGTGAGCCTAGGGGTATAAATGGGAATTTAGTGAGTATACTGGGGTCTATCTTAACATTGAGGAATGTTATTGGTTATTAATTAGGTATCGGGAGTTAAGCGGGAAATATTAGAGACACTAGAGGAGTTAGCGGGAATTGGGGTAAAATGACTAGAATGCCCTTAAGTGGATTAAAGGGTTAGGAATAAAGGGGAGGGCATTAAGGTCATTTGGCTTTCTAAATATGGGAATTACTGAGACTTTATGTTAGTGGGAATTTTAGAGAAGTGTAGAAGTCTGAAAAAGAAGGAAAAGGAAGGGAAAAGAAAGGGAGAAAACAGAGAGAGTTTTCTAGGTCGGTTTACATTTTCTTCATCAGTTTCTTAAGGATTTCTGGAGCAAAGCTCAGAAGAGAGCTGGGATAAGCTAAGCATCAAGGACTCTAAGCTAAGTTTGGGGAAATTGGCAGAGGTTTAGCAAGGATTCACTAACACTTGAGGTAAGACTTTAGAGTTCTTTAGTTTCTGTTTCTGGTTCTTTGAGCTATGGTGTTTAAGTTGAATTGGATGGAAACTTTAGGGAATTAAGGCCTAAGGCTGATGAGGAGCAAGCCAAGGAAGTCTAGAGGCAACTTGTGGTCGAAATCCCATCAAAGGTATAAATTCTAAGCTCTAACTTTGTTGTTCAACTGGTTTCTGCTGAGTTTCATTGTCTAGAAGTGGCTATGATGAATTTTGAGTTTGGGGATGCATGTGCTTGAATTCTAGGTATTTGGGGTGCTTGGGATGAGTGGAACATGGTCATAAGGTTGTTTTTGAGTTTGGGAAATATTTGGAGGAGTTTTGGTTGAAGTTGGTTTGAGGAAATCGCAGGAGGGAAAATCTGGTGTTAGTCTGCTTGTGACTAGCGCTACAGCGCTAGCCTTTGGGCGTTGTAGCGCTAGGCAAGCTTCCTGATGGGGTTTTGCTTCTGTTTGTAGCGCTGTAGCGCCCTCCCATGAGCGCTGTAGCGCTACCCTGTCTTCTGAAGGGGATTTTAGGGTTGTATGCAAGGGCTTTTGACCTAGGGCTTGGGGTTTGATTCCACCACCTTGTTTGGTGGAACTAGGACTTCTCGGGGGCTCGGGATTGGCCCCGAGGCTAAGTTTTGGACTTGAGGATTGATGATGACTTTGGCCCATGGTTGTGTTTAGGTGAGCACTAGGGCTCGAAGGGGATCGTGCTCAAGGAGTCGAGGGATCAAAGCTAACAAATTGAAAGGTAAGAAAACTGCACCTAGTTATTTACTTGTGATGGGACTAAGTGCTCCCGATACTTGTATCGTGTCAATGATGGTATTACGCCATGGGACATGTAAAAGCGGCCTAAGAGTGTCGTACATAATATTTGCGCACAAGGCGCGGCTTGGCCACTGGTAGCCAAGGATAGCTTATTATCCACTGAGCTCGGTTTAAGCGGGCCGGAGTCAGTGGGATAACGGAGGGAGCAGCCTGAGAGCACTAGCCCTAGTTATCATTTGTGCAGTGATATATGATATGAGTTGTTATGTTTAGCTTGTTGAATACTTGATTATACTAAATGATTATATGGTTGAGATTATGTGACGCAGTATGGGATGTTGATTTGTTTGTTGATTACTTATGCACTGTTGTTGTGTTTTCTTGCTGGGCCTTGGCTCACGAGTGCTACGTGGTGCAGGTAAAGGCAAGGGCAAGTTGGACCAATCCTAAGGTGGAGAGCTGCGGGGTTGAATGTACATAGCCAGCTGTTCGACCGCCATGGTCGAGGAGTGGGTCAGGACAGGGATTGCTTAACTACCTGTTTTGCCTTAGTATGGCTTAATATTGTATACAAACCTTGTGTCTTTTGTAAATGGTCTTTAAATTTAATATTTTTGGGATCCTGTGTAAATAGATGATGCTTCTTAATGAAAACGTGGCTTTTGAGACCAAAACATTTTTAACCCTAGTTCCTTTATAGTTTCAGTAACACGATTTTAATTAAATGACTTGATTAGCAAGTCTGGCACTTTATAAACACACAGTGTAACGGTCTTGGCTATCTAGGGCGTTACAGCGTGGCTCGGCCACTAGTAGCTGAGGTTAAGTACATAATCACTGAGCTCAGCCTAAGCGAGCCGGAGTCAGTGGGTTAATCAGAGGGTACGACCTAAGAGCGTCGACCCTGGATTTTGGTGTGATATGTTTATTGTCGTTTAAACTGATGATTGTGACGAGTTTGTTATCTGGATAACTGATTATTGGCTTGTACGTCGGTATCATTGTTTATGTGAGCAATATGACCTATTGTATATATGATTGATGATTTGTGAATTATCTTTCTGTTGGTTGTTGCTTATGCTATGCATTGTAGTTTTCTTGTTGGGCCTTGGCTCACAGGTGCTACGTGGTGCAGGTAAAGGCAAGGGCAAGGTGAACCAGTCCTGAGTAGGAAAACTTTGGGGCTGAATGTACATAGTCAGCTGATCGGCCACCACGACCGAGGATTGGTGCAGGGACAGGAGAACCTAAAATGTCTATTTTGCCCTTAGAGTGGCCAGTAGTTGTATATTTCCTGGAATTTTGTAAACTATCCTTAAACTCTATTTCTTTTGGGATCCCATGTATGAAATGTTTATCTAAATGAAATGTATCTTTTATGACCAAAATCTTTTAACCCTAGTTCAATTATAGTTTCAGTAACACGGTTCTAACTAAATGACTTGATTAGCAAGTCTTGCACCTTTATAAACACACAGTGTAACGGTCTTGGTTACCCAGGGCGTTACAACTCGTTCTGGGGATTTCTCAATCATGACGAATTCAGAGTTGTCATCAATCAACTCTATGTTGATATTCTGCTTCCAATTATGGAAGTTTTCTCTAGTGAGTTTCTCCATCGAAAGTTGAGAAAGGATGGGAGTAGACTCAAACACTACTATACTATACATTACCAATAAAGTAGAAATCAATCACATTTTCTCAATAAAACTTCTATTCACACAAATTTCAAGATATAGCACAACATATACCCAAAATATGTAAGATATGAGAAAAAAATACCAAAATATTCATATCTCTATTTCTTTAGGTTTTTAACTAATCTATAATATCCTTGTCCCGATTGGCGAGAGTCAAAAATACCACTAGTCAAATAGAGTTGTAAACTCATTTAATAATGGACACCACTATTAACAACCTACTATTCGATCAAAATAAGAAAACAAAATCTCTTATTTTATGAGCTAGACCCATGGTTTCGATAATCATAGATTTAGTCCTAGTAGTCAGTGTAGGAGTGAGTCTAGTAGAATTTGACCTATAATTATCTATCTTTCGAAATCTAACATTGTCAAAATAACTAATGAACACCTTCCGTAAGGGGACGAATCAAAGCGCCTCGAGGCCCCATTAAGCTATTGACTATGTTAAACCAACGGTGGAGATCAAATAAAAATCTTAAAAAGCTCATTATAAAATTAACAAATAGTATTTTTATTATTTTTTCAAAATTAATGATTGGTTCTCCAAAAAATTGTAAGATTAGAATTTCTAAAACCAAAGTCATAATTTCCTATTAATTCTAAAATGTCACATTGAAACAAATTCTATTAATTTAGAATTAAATTGTTGCTAATCAATATTTAGGTTTAACTAATATAATGAACCTATACAATTAAGTCAAACTCAGGTAAATGGGCCTTAACAATTGGGCTTGAATGGAGGAGGGTTGGGTCCAGTATGTCGTTCCCACTACAAAGATCCACAATCTTCCATACAAGGTCCAAAAGACATGAATTTAAACCTATGTTTATTAATTGAAATTAATTGATTATGCCCACTATAGTCATGCAAAGCAAATGGGCCTTCACAAGTGGAATCACCCACAAGAGAGGAATTTAAACTTTATATTTTCTAATGGGCCTAAATAAAACCTATCATTTTATGAATATTTTATTTGGAAAAATCCATATATTTAACAAACATATGGGCCACTATATGCATCTAAGCCCAATTGCAAAAATACCACATATAGTGCAAACAGACATGTTATAATTGGATAGGCCTAATCATGTTACTATATGAGCAATTCTATGAATTTATGCAAAAATACCACAATTAATTATCTAGAATTTATCAAAAAATTCAAATTAATTAAATTTTTACAAAAAATAAGTCAATTTAAATGAAATTTGTCAACAATTAACAATAGTTAATTTAAATTTCATTTATCAACAATCAACTTGGTTTTTAGGTTAATTTGAAAAAAAATATTTTAATAAATAGGATTTATCAACAATTAACCAAAGTTAATTTAAATCCCATTTATTAAAAAAATATTTTATTAATTGGCTGAAAAAAAAATGATATTTTTCTAAATTTAACCAATTTTAAAATCAATATCTTAACTGTTTTTCAAAAAATATATTATGTTGTTACAACTATAAGCAAATATTTTAACTAATAATAAAATATTAATAGTTATAACAATCATAAAATATCTCAAAACAGTTAATCAAATTCAAATATCCATAAAAATATCTAACTAACAATATTCAAATTTCAAATAATTTAAATATTAAAAACTATAGAATAAATAAATATTTTATATTTTCAAATAAAGATTTCATAAAAATATCAAGAATTTAAAAGAAAATATCTTAAATATCTGATATCTTAATTCTAATATTTAATATATAAAAAGACTTAAAATTAAGTTGTTAGTCTATTTTTAAATTTGAATTTGAATCTTTGTAGAAAATATCTAATTATTTAAATATCAACTAACAAAAATATCTTTTTGAAAAAAAAAACAATTTTAAATGATAAAAGAAAATGATATTTTTGGTTTTGATTATAAATAATTTTTTTTCACAATTTTTTTTATTTTTCTATAATTTTTAAAAAAATCAGATGAACAGTACTCGATACTGTTCATCGCGTGCGTGCGGGCGAGCATGGGCAGCCAGGCAACAAAATTTCAGAAATTTATTTTGTGCAATTTTTCAAAACAAAACCATTTTCTAATTAATTTTTAAGATGTTTTACACAAAATAAAACATATATAAAAATTAATGGCATAGAAAACACAACAAAGTAACATAAAATGCTAATAATCACATAAAATTCAAAATGCTTCATAAAAACATGAAAACCATCCAATTATTCAAATATATCAAATAATCAAATTTAAACAGGTTCATTCATTAAAATAAAGATTACCAAAGGCTGTGAGGCCAGTTGTTGGGAAAACTTATATAGGATCTTTATTTATTTTCATGGAGAACTAATATTAAACAAATTAATATGAGATAACCTAGAACATGTTTCTAAAATTGAATTCAAAGAGAAACAAAAATAAGAATACTACAGTATACGCAGCAGAATGAATGAGTCATTCCTTCAGTTTCTCTAACCCTTGAATCCTTTTTGTCGCAGAGTATTATCAAGAAATTGAACCGTTCTTCTAATTTTCCTCCTAGTCTTCCAAAGTATCCTTAGAATCACCTAGACTAGACTGAGCAATTCTCAACACATGAGATAGATATAGAGAGAAGAAGAGAAAATAACAAAGTGGCTTAGAAAAGGACTTGTGTTTAGAGAGAATCTAAAACTATTAGAAAACCAGTGATTAAACTTATGTTTTGACTTCTCTCTAAGCACTCATTTTATAGACTCAATTAGGTCATTTAATTTAATTAAAAAATCAATAAAATAATAGTCAATTTAAATCACTAGGTCGAAATTATCATCAACTCTAGGCTCGTGAAATTTTCCATTTGATTATAAGCTCATTGGACTTAAAATCAAGGCCTGTATTACTTTCCATTGATTTAATTAATTAAATAATTATTTAAAACCTTTATCAAATTAATTATTTATAATTTGAACCTTGATTTAAACTTATTTATTAATTTAGATACAAATTTATCTTAATTAATAAATCTGCCCTAATTTCACTTTTTTTCTCTAAATTACATAACTTTGTGAAACTATCCAAAATTAACCTGGTCAACTTTGATAATTCTAATTGATAATTAAATCAATTAATTGAGACTATCTAGATGATATTATCCAAGGTACAATGGGGACCATGGGCCTATGAAATCAAGCTCTAATAAGTCATCATAAATCTAACAAATAAATTTACTAACTTATTAATTCCTCGTGACTCCACTATAGACTCGGAATTGCACTCTTGAATTCATAGAACTCTCTATAACAAATATAGATACGCTATAAATTATCCATTGTTACAACCACAATTGTCACTCAATCCTCTATAGATGGTCTACAATGAGATAGGACTAAAATACTGTTTTACCCCTCATTGTATTTTATCCTTAAAACACTTAGTTCCTTGTAAATGAGTTGTAACGCCCTACTTCCTTAGAGCCGTTACTAAGTGAGTTTAAAACGTGCATTTAACTCGCTAATCGAGGTTTTATGACAAAAGTGTAATTAAACCATAAACAGAGTCATAAACTTTGAAAATAATTCAATTTATCGAAAATCATTAAGTGTTTAACATTTGGGATCCCAAAATACTGTTTAGAAATATTTACAATCCAAAAACACAATCAGAGTCGGCTAAGCGACAAAATTAAAGTTTAGTACAATCATCTCCCAAAACTACCCCTGGGCGTGGCAGCCAGGCAGGCCAAACATGTACGCGCCGCCTCACGCTCTCCATACTCATGGTTGGTCGACTTTCCCCTTGCCCTTACCTGAACCACAGAGCCCCCGTGAGCCAAAGCCCAGCAAGAAAACCCTCACAAGTAGATAACATATGCATATCAAACATTTAACATATAAATAAACCATCATCAGGCTAACCACATACGGCCATGCCGTCCCAGGTGCTTTACCAGGCCCTGGGTTCGCGGTCCACACCGTGAGGATATCCCAGGTATCCTTTAGGGTCTCGCCCTGGCAGCTCGCACTCAGCGTGCTAAATGCTGCTCCCGGCCACTTGCCGCACTCGCCCTTGCACTACACGTGCTTAATGCCATTCCCGGCCCTCACTGTTCCCAGCTCTTGCCATTCATTCATACATATGCACACATAGCATAATAAAGCAAATACTTAAACATGAATAAACTCAATTAAATGGCTAAACCCTACAACGCAATCATATAGGGTCATTTCTTGCATCACAATCATATAGGGTCACGCCCTGCAACACAAGCTCTACGGGTACATCAGTTTTCTTACCTGTGTCCCGAGCTTTCTAAGCACCGATGTCCCGAGCACAATCCTCTAGTCCGAGCTTCGCTGAAACCCTAGTCACAACGCATTAACAAGATTCATCGATCAAGTTCTAATCCTTTAAATAACTTCGAGCCATAATTCTAATCTCCGGGACCTTGAATTCTATCAATCCGGGTGATAAAATTCATCCTGAGCCTTAACCTTTGAGTTCCCAAGCCTAAACACACTTTAAATCCCAAAATTGCACTAAGAGCTGCGGCCCCATGAGGCCATGCTGGGGCCCGCCCCCAAACCCGAGAGCCACTCCAAAACAGAGCAGGTGCGCCGCGGCCCCAGCTAGGGCATGTCACGGTCCACCCTTCTTCCAGGGCACCATTCTGCTTCATAGGGTCGTGACTCAGCAAGAACAATGTCGCGGCCCGACCCTTCGAACCCAGAAAAATTCTCCACTTATACCATGAAAACCAATTCAATTAACCCCAAAATCAAACCAACAATCCAAACCTTCATTCACAGAAGCTCTACCATGCTTTCAGTAACAAAACCTAACAAAGAATTTTCTCTAAACCTCATCGAATCTCAAGAATGATCCATCACCCAACACACATGAAAACTCTAAGAAAACCAGCAGCTACTCAAAAAAATTCACTGAGGTTAAAGCTTACCTTAAGCTGAAGTGAATCCCCAAATCAGTTCTCTAAGCTCCAAGTCTCTATCTCTCAAAATCCCAACTGAATTTCCTTAGCCTTTGATTAGATTCACCAAGATTTCCCAAAGCTTCCAAAGGATAAACTCCAAGAGAGAGAGAGAGACAGAAGGGAGGGTCCATTCCTTCTTTTCTATAGGCTTCTATTAGATTTGTTTTATTTAAGCCAAGTTCCTAAGGTTACCTCAAGTCTTGGGGTGCCAAAAACGTCCTCGAGGGCAAAATGGTAATTTTCCCCAATATTCTCTCCTAAACATTCTAACCTCAAATATATCTCCAAATATTTATTTCCATAACTCGACAAACCCATAAAACATCTAATACCCAAAATACCCCTCGACTCGTCCCAAGTCAGATATTCAACCTCGTTGTGACTTTCCGGCTAACAGCTCCCAGGGACTGGCTCGGATCGTGCTACACAGATATTTGACAATATATCACAATTATAACAATTATTACATTTATGCCCTTATCGTGCTAAAATTACAAACATGCCCCTAATATCCAAACGGGGCCCACATGCATATTTAATTTAGCTAAGCATGCATCTCTAATCACATATTCACATAAATTCACACATTATAGCAATAATTCACTTACTGCCCTCCAGGAACACTAATCAAGGCCCTAAGCCTTATTAGCAAATTTGGGTCGTTACAACTATCCCCTCCTTACAGAGATTTCGTCCTCAAAATTACCTGAACAACTCGGGATACCGCTCCCGTATCTCTGATTCAAGTTCCCATGTCGCCTCCTCAACTTTGTTGTTCCTCCACAACACTTTAACCAAGGTAATGGTCTTGCTCCGCAAGACTTTATCCTTCCGGTCAAGAATCAGAACCGGCTTCTCCTCTTAAGACTAATCCTAATCCAGTTCCAAATTCTCATAACTCAGAATGTGCGTCGTATCTGATACATACTTCTGGAGCATGGATACGTGAAACACATCATGAACCCCTGATAGGGTTGGAGGCACCGCCAATCTGTAAGCTACCTCTCTAGAATCTCGAAGGGCCCAACAAACCTAGGGCTCAGCTTGCCCCGAACACCAAACCGTTTCACTCCCCTCAAAGGTGAAACCCTAAGAAACACATGGTCACCGACCTGAAACTCTACGCTTCTGCGTCTCAAGTCCGAGTAACTCTTCTGGCGGCTTTGAGAGGCGAGCATTCGAGCTCTAGTCTTCTCAATTGCCTCATTGGTTCTCTAAACCATCTCAGGACCCAAATAACTCCTCTCACCCGTCTCATCCCAATGGATAGGTGGTTTTCACTTCCTCCCATAAAGTATCTCATATGGAGCCACTCCGATAGTCGCCTGATAACTATTATTGTAGGAGAACTCAATCAAAGGGAGATACTTACTCCAAGATCCCCCAAAGTCTAGCACACATGCATATAGAATAGAGAAAAGCATATAGAAAGGAAATACCATCTGGTTAGAGAGATTGTACATCGTGGTGATGTGACGGTTATGAAGATAGCGTCGGAACAAAACCTGGCTTACCCGTTTACCAAGACACTTCTTGCAAAGTTGTTCATGGGTCACGTATGCAACATGGGATTAAGGGAGATGCCTCACTTGCTTTGAGGGCAAGTGGGAGATTATTAGGATTAGTGCCCTAAAATCATGTAAAGACATTTTATTGAATTAAATAAAAGAACAATTTCATTATATTTGAATATTATAATTATTGTTTGAATTAATTATATGATAATATCAAGAAAATTCCTTATTCATTCATGAGAATATGGTCTTGTATTAGTATGAGATAATTAAGATCATATATAAACAATAAAATAGTCAGTAACTTATTAAAGTATGAAATCTTCAATGAATGGTTACTGGTGCGGTTTACTAAGCATACGGGATCCAAGTGATCTAGATTTGGATTACTGATGTTGATAGACATCTTAGTATAGGTGTTGTATATAATAGAGATTAAATATGACAGGACCGATAAGAATTAATTATCTTTATAAACTTATCGTTTTACATAAGAATTGGATTTTTATCATAATAGATGATCATTTATAGATCATTCTAAATCCTGAGTATTCATGAACTCCTGTAATGTCCCAAATTTGCTAATAAGGCTTAGTGTCTTGATTAGCATGTCAGGAGGGCAATAATTGATTTAATTGTAATACCACGTGATTAATTGTGATATATGTGTATCATTACGGGATTACTTGAATTATATTATTATATGACTATATATGCATGTTTAGGTGAATTAAATATGCATGTGGGTCATTCGTGTTGTTAAGGGCATATTTGTAATTTTTGACCCGATGAGAATATATATGTGTGTGTGTGTGTGTGTGTGTTATGTCTGAGACCATAGTATTATGGAGATACATTTGAGATGTGTGATCTGAGGCGGTCCTAGGGAGCGGACATGCAGAATAGTCACAACGGGGTCAAATACCCAGCTTGGGGTGAGCCTAGGGGTATTTTGGGGAGCTAGTGTGTGTTCGGGATTTACCAGATAACGGGTAGTGATTTAACAGTTATTTGGGTATGTTGGGGGTAACTAAGGATTCTAGACTCAATCAGAAGAAAAAAACACTTAGTCACTCTCTCTCTCTCTCCCTTCGGCTCACTCTCTCCCTTGCTGTACATTTTAGTGAAATTCTTGGGGAATTGGCTGAGGATTTGAAGAAACTTAAAGCTTGAAGTGCTTGGGGTTTAGCTGAGGGTCGAATTCCGTGATTAAAATAAGGTTCTATTCTTTTTTTTTTTTTTTGTTAAGTTTTCAGCTGTAAGTTAATGGTTTTTGTTTAGATTACTTTGGTTTGATTTTGAGTTTTGGTGATTCTATGGGGTAGTGTTTGGGGTAGTTATGCTGATTATGTAGCATTGATATGAATTCTAGATGAAAATTTGGATTTAGGTATTAATTTGGGTAGTTTTTGTGGATTTGGCTCGAGAAAAAACCAGGGGAGTTCTGGGTTTGGAGCTTGAGTCGCGACCCTGTTCTTCAGGCACTGCGACCCGTGTGCGTGAGAAGGCCCTTGAGGATCTCTGAAGTTGCCCAGGTGCTATGGCGCAGGTAGGACGCACCGTGGTCCGTGTCCCCCAAAAGAGAGCCTTGGGGCTCTCTAACTTATAGTGCGAGGTAGCCCTAGGGGGCTGGGTCGAGGCTCAAATTAGGGGAAATGGCCAAAATAGGGTTTTAAGCTTGGAAGCTCAAATTTAAGGGCTCGGGAAGGATTCTACTACCCGATTTAGTAGAATTCAAGGTGCCAGAGGCTAGAATATTATTTCAAAGTTTTTAATGTGTTTAGGGTTTGATGGATATTTATTATTATTGCGTTATGGATAGGTTTTACCGCTAAGGCATGGGTTTAAGGGATCATGCTCGGGATCGCACTACACGGTCAACTCGATGAGGACCGTGAACCCGGTGCCTGGTAAAGCACCTTGGTCGGCGTAGGCCGCTACATGAATAGCCTGTTGTATCTGTTTAAATTTATGCACTTACTTGAATGAATTGTTATATGCTATGTGTGTGGAGTTTTCTTGCTGGGACTTGGCTCACAGGTGCTCTATGGTGCAAGTAAGGGTAAGGGAAAGGTCGACCAAGCATGAGTTGGAGGGCATGGGGCGGCGCGTACATGTTTGGCCTACCTAGCCGCCACGACTGGGGTAGATTTGAGGAACTCTGTGCAAACGTTGATTTTGTCGCTTAGGTCGACTATACCCTAACTTTTGAGTTGTATATATATTTTAAAACAATATTTTGGGATCCCAATGTAACACTTTTATGATTTAAATGAATGTGCAACCTTTTTACCTAAGTTTCATCAAATGATTCTTTATTTTGATTTAATCACACTTTTTGGTCTAATACCTCGATCAACGAGCTAACAACACATTTTAAAATCACTTGGTAACGCCTCTAGGGTAGTAGGGAGTTACAACTTGGTATCAGAATATGCCAAGGTTTATGGTTCCTGAAGATTGACCGAACATGTACGCTCGCTTCCAAAGGCAAGCTCAACTCAGGGTTGGTCGGTATTAAGTGAATTATATGTTTAGTTGCTTGTCTTAGTTGCCTTATTTGTCTGATTAATATAAATAGAGCATGAGGAGTGTATATAATTCTAGGGCATGGCCCTTTTGACTGATATACGATTATGTTATGTGTACATTATATTTATTGGATATTTATGATTGATTGATTGAACTGGAATGTGGTTTTTGGATGTTGTTATCGTGTCTGATATGCGACATAATTGATTGCAGGTATATTGAAGTTATGCCTCAGCAAAAAACTAGATTTCGCAGCAATATGGCTGAAGATAACAACCAGGGTTAGGACCCTCCACCTACCCCACAGAGCTGGCAACAAATATTTGCAGAAGTGGAAGCTAGACTTCGGAGAACTGAAGATGAACTCTGAGAGCTGAGACAGCAGGCTCCTCCTTGGGATGTTGGACTACGGGTTCCATAGGTTGTGGCACTAGTGCCAGCCCAGCTTGTGATGGAGAATAGGTGGGAGCCTTTGTATGAGAGGTTCAAAAAATAGCACCCTCCCACCTTTAAGGGCGATCTAGACCCACTGCGGGCAGAGCAGTGGATGAACATGACTTCTTCAATCCTGGATTTGATGAGGGTGGAAGGGAACGAGAGGGTGGCTTGTGTCAATTATATGTTGAGGTAAGACGCCCGCATTTGGTGGGAAGTTGTGTCTCAAAGGAGAGATGTGATTGATATGAGTTGGGATGAGTTCAGAGATGTCTTTAATGAGAAATATTATAGTGTTGCAGTTCGAGCTGCGAAGGTGGATGAGTGTACCAATCTGACTCAGAACAGAATAACCGTCACAGAGTATGCCTTGAAGTTCGACCAGTTGGCTAAGTTCGCACCGAACTTGGTGCCTACTAATATGGTACGGAGGGATCGCATTATACGGGGGATGGATGTAATGATTGCCTGGAATGTCAAGATAACATTGGATCCGAGGACTACCACTTATGCTCAGGTAGTGGAAAAGCTTTTACAGTTGAGGGGTCTGAAGATCAGATATGGAATGAAGGCACCACAAGGCTCGATGCTTGGAGGATGGTGCCTCCCTTCACTGGTTCTGGTTGAGGTAGTGGCCCCAGTGAGTAGAAGAGAAAGGGCACAAATTCTTTTGTTTCTTCTAGTTCAGATAGGAGGGCATGGGGTGTCTTTGGAGGCTGTCAGAACGGGGGAGAGAACTGAAGAAGCTTCCTAGAGTGTCCACAGTGGAGGCGACGACATCTGGGTGAATGTAGAGTAAGTGCATGATTCATTTGTTAGAGTGTCAGCCACTTGAGGAAGGACTGCCCATAAGCCAGAAAAGAAAAACCAAAGAGGAGTGACAGCCTCACTCCAGCCATAGTGTTCACCTTGACCGAGACTGAGGCTGAGGCTAGTCCCTCGGTCGTGACATGTCAGATTTCTAGTGCTGGTTCTTCGTTTATTCCATTGATTGATTCATGAGCTACTCATTCATTTGTATCTGCTAGGGTAATAGACTGTTTGTGTAGACCTTGTTATCTATATGCTAGGGGCTTTAGGAATTTGTTGCCAATTGGGGAACTGGTAGTCTCTAGGAGGTGGGTTAGAGCATTAACACTAGAGATAGATAGTAAGGAGTTGTTTGTGGATTTGATTGAACTGATGATGGATGACTTTGATATGATTCTGGGGATGGATAGGCTGGCAATGTATGGGGCCACGATAGATTGCAAGCGAAGGATGGTAACTTTCGAGCCGAAAGGAGAGGAGCCTTTTGTGTTTGTGGGAACAGTGAGTGGACCACGAGTACCTATGATCTCTACATTGAAGGCTAGATACCTATTGCAAGAAGGTTTCATAGGATTCCTAGCGAACATAGTGGATACATCTAGGGTCGTTTCAGTTGGACCGGGTGAGACTAGGTTGGTGTGTGAGTTTCTTGATGTATTTCCAGCAAACCTGCCAGGATTGCCACCACACCGAGAGATTGAATTTGTCATAGAGTTGGTGCCAGAAGCGGAGCCAGTATCAAGGACACCTTATAGAATGGCTCCAACAGAGTTGAAGGAAGTGAAGATTCAGTTGCAGGAATTACTGGATCTAGGGTTCATTAGACCCACCTTTACACTGTGGGGGTGCTCCAGTGTTGTTCGTAAGAAAGAAGGATGGGTCCTTGAGAATGTGCATCAATTACAGAGGGTTGAATAAACTGACTATTAAGAATAACTATCCACTACCCAGGATCGACGACTTTTTTGAACAGTTACAAGGAAAGACAGTATTTTCCAAGATTAACCTTCGGTCTGGCTACCATCAGTTAAGGATTAAGGAGGAGGACATACCAAAGATCATGTTCCGTACAAGGTATGAATATTATGAATTCCTGGTCATGCATTTTGGATTAACCAATGCTCCAGTAACCTTCATGGACTTGATGAATAGGGTCTTCAGGGATTACTTGTTTAAGTTTGTGATTGTATTCATCGATGATATATTGGTGTACTCCCAATCAGAGACATAACATGAGCAGCTACTTCGTTTGGTACTACATCGCTTGAGGGAGCATAGGGTATATGCTAAGTTAAGTAAATGTGAGTTCTGGTTACCACAAGTAACATTTCTGGGCCACATTGTGAGTAAGGAAGGGATTCTGGTGGACCCAACCAAGATTATGGAAGTGAGAGATTGGCCGAGACCAAGTAGTGTACCAGAGGTTAGAAGCTTCTTGGGATGAGCAGGGTACTATCAATGTTTTGTTGAGGGATTCTCCATAATAGCTACATGGTTGACTGAGCTCACGCATAAGAAGACAAACTATATCTAGATAGATAGATGTGAGAACAATTTCAAGGAGTTGAAGCAGCAACTGATCACAACTCCGATACTGAGTCTTCCATCAGACAAGGAAAAAATTTGTGGTCTACTGTGATGCTTCGAGACAGATATCAGAAAAGCTAGCTGAAGAGATGACGAGAGCAGGAATAGATCTGGTAGTTGGTCAACTAGCCAACATTACTCTTTAGTTCACACTCCTCGAGAGAATCAAAGAAGTGTAGAAGGAGGATCCACAGTTGAGGAAACACAGGGAAGATGTCTTAGCAGGATTGGCTAGAGACTTTTCTATTTCATAGGTTAATCTGCTGAGGTATAAAGGTCGGATTTGTGTTCCGATGGATTCTGGTATTAGGCGAGAGATTCTCAATGAGTCTCATATCACTCCATATTCCCTACATCCAGGTATGATTAGTGCCAAAAAATACACATTTATTTATTTTAATAGTCAAAATAATTTAAGTTTTAATTAATATTTTCATGAAATTAATATGAATTAAATTATAAAAGAAAATATTTAATTTTAATTTAATATGTTTCATTTTCTAGGATTTAATTAGTATTTTTGGCACTTGGAAACAAAGAAAGAAAGAAAAGGCGACATTTTTGAAAGAAGAAAGCCCAATCACAGCCCAGGCTCGTGTCCTGCCCAACCCAGCTGCCTGGAGCCCAGCCTGATGCGCGCCACCTATCTGTGCCTTCGCCTACCACCTGTTCATGGACCCAGCTCCATGAGCCGCGAGCAACCAGCCTGGAGCCCTAGTCTGACCCGCCTGCTGCCTTGCGTTTTCCTTCAGCCAGCCTTGACATGTGGCCTCCTCTGATTGGTTGCGAATGGTCAAAGTTCCAGCTGCCACCAGCCACCCATCAGCCCATCTTGTGCATGTTGGGCCTTGAAGCCACCATTTTGAGATTTAAAGCTCTCATTTTGTGGTGATTCAAAAAAATGGGTAAAATGACTATTCACTAAAATAGCTAGGTTAATATTAATAATAAGATTTGATTTTTAAAAATTGTTGACGGTGAAATCTCGTCAACGAAATTAGATCGGAAAACTCAAAGGTAACTCAGGTGATATTTATATAAGAACTGAGAATAAACTTTAAGGAAAAGTAAACACAGATCAACAATGGAGCAAGCTTTGGTATATTTCTCAATATTCTTTGCATACAATGAATTTTCCAACCCCTCATTCTGAGGGGTCAAGCTCCTTTTATAGCTGGGCTCTAATGGCCCCTTATACATGATGGTCCCTTGGGACAAAATAGTACATAAGTACACTGTCAGGGTAATAGCACAGGTGGTAATGGTATGGGAAGAGTGGTGGAGCAGAAGATCATAGTGTCAGCCTGGTACATAGTCAGAGGCATGCATATAGTGCCTCCATTCTCTGTACAAATCCATACCTCCACTATCTGTGTGATACAGGTGTCAGGGTCATGCTTTTGTCCTCCTCATGGTTGTACGTCATGCACCCGTACACGTACAGGTACTATGTACCCGATGGTTATTCTCGCCTCTCCAAGGCATGTATCTGCTCAAGGCTATTCCACGTCCTACTAAGTGTAGGGAAGCTAGTGTGTTGACATGAGCGATATACTCAGTCATCTATTCCGCTATTGGCTCTATACCTAATAGTTATTGGGTCTCTCCTATTGCTCTTCATCTCATGTGACTCATAGGGGGAGTGGTGCCCCGTTGGTGGCACTTACCTCAGGAAGAGAGGTAAGGCCTCTTCAACGGGGCCTGCTGCGTGTGTGATAAAGCATGACGCCTAAAAATGGGATGAGGGTCTCATCTTGTGAAACCATCACTTTGCAGCCCCCACACTACGAGGCCCCTGGTATATGGCCGAAGGGTGTTTAGTGGAGGCTATGTCTCTTGAGGCCTTTGACGTGGCCGGTGCGCAAGGCGAGGCACACGAGGCCACTAGGTATGCATGGCCCTTGGGGGCAAGGCTCCTTTGACGCGTGCCCCCATTTGCATGGCCACCTAATGCTGCGGGTGTGGCTGCGCGAGGCTGAGGGCCTGCTGGGGAGCGAGGCCACCTGGTGTGCAGGTGTGGCTGCACGAGGCCGAGAGCCTGCTGGGGCGCGAGGCCACTTGGTGTGCGGGTGCGGCTGCATGAGGTCGAGGGCCTGCAGGGGCGCGAGGACGCCTGGTGTGCGGGCATGGCTGCACGAGGCCGAGGGCCTGTTGGGGCGCGAGGCCGCCTGGTGTGCGGGCGTGGCTGCGCGAGGCCGAGGGCCTGCTGGGGTGCGAGGCCGCCTGGTGTGTGGGCGTGGCTGCGCGAGGCCGAGGGCCTGTTGGGGCGCGAGGCCGCTTGGTGTGTGGGCGTGGCTGCGTGAGGCCGAGGGCCTGCTGGGGCGCGAGGCCGCCTGGTGTGCGAGCGTGGCTGTGCGAGGTCGTGGTGCGAGGCCGTGGTGCGGGGGTACGCGAGGCCGTGTCGTGCATGGGCGCGAGATGGGTTCCTAAAACAGTTGGTGCGATATGCCCGTAGCATATCGGGCGTACCCACGAGGCGTTTATGGGAGCCTATCACGCGCTTTTGGTCTTTTGATAACTGTTGAATTTCGAGCATCAACATTTCTCATGAGACAATCTCCTGTATTCAAAAAGGGCCTACAGGCTCGAGTCCAATTGCATGATTAAGTGGCCTTTATCCCTTTGTTCTAATCAGGGACTAGAGATTTCGTATTTGGTGGATTTTTGGCATCCACAAAAATCATATTTTACTATTAATATTTCAGATTTATTTTGTAAACCCCATTCGTAGTTTAATTTCTTTTTAGTCATTTTCTTCTTCTATAAATAGGGACTCTTCTTTCATATTTGGTATGTAATTTTTAGGTAGCAAAACTCTACCAAATTTTAGTCACTTATCATATTTTCTCTCTATAATTTTATGAGAATGTCTAACATAATAGGCTAACCTTCTTAGGAAGGTTAGGGTGATCTTATATGCACTATGACTTTGTTTGGTATTTTTTATTCACTATGTGTTTAAAGTTTATATATTTGAGTGATTTATTTTCTTTCATCTCTATTTCTTCATCTTGTTATCTTTATTTATGATTACTAATAGTATATAGATTTTGTCAAGCACTTTCTATGTATTATCAAATTAGTGAAAATAATATAGATAATATCTTTATCATTTTCTCCATCTCATTCATATATATTTACTTTTGCTAGATCTATATAGAATTAGTCATGCTCTTTCTATGTATTTTATAAATAGTAAAAATAATATTTGTGTTAGGTTTTATGTCCAATCTTTTATTGCATTATTGTCAATGGTATAATGTCATTTTTAGATTTCTCATAAGATTTATCTCATCCTTCCATAGTAAATAATACTAATCACTTGAGTGCATTTTTGTGAAATATATTTGTGCTTCAATGTTAAATCTTCCAAATGAATAGTTGGGATGTGAACTATTCATTTGTGTAATTTTTGTGAATAAAGGATCCAAATAAATAAGTATACATATTGGTGACTCTTGATCCTTCCTACTTGATACCTTTTGTTACATCACTCTTTATTCTATCTTTATTTCTAATCTATAAATCTCAAAAACAACAAAAATATAACTTGTTCTATTTTCCTCATATTATTTCTCTCTTAACTTTATTTATTGTTAACTTTATTTCTGTGTCTCCTTGTGGAATCGACCACGTGATCTATACTACAACCACCGCTAATGGAAGTCACGTTTGGGCGCTAATCAAATTTTGGCATCGTTGTCGGGGAGGTAATAGTGAAAAAAAAATTCAATAAATTTTGCAAAAGAGGTAAGTAATTCTATCATTTTCTTTTTGTGTGTATCTCTTTAGGAATTTTTTTTTTTAGATTTACCTTATTTACTCTTGTTTTTTTAAAAAAAAATTATTGTCATTATTTTTTTTATTGTTACTTTTTAGTTAGTTTTTCATTTTTTTATGTCATTGTTGTGCTAAAAAAATTGCTATCCTTTCTTTTCTTAGATTTTTTATTGTTCCTTTTGTTAGTTTTCTTTTTCTCTCTTTTTATCTACTATAGTTGTAAAAAAAATTTTAAAAAAAAGTTTGTTGTGTGTATTTAGTTTTTTTTTCTTGTTAATTTATTTTTGGTAACTTTTTTTTTATTTGTAGTAAAAAAAACTTTAAAAAATTGGTTGTTTATCTTTTGTTAGTTTAGTTTTAATTTATTTCTTTTTTTTATTTTAATTATTTGTATTTAGGATTTGTTACATTTTTTTCTATATTACTTTTGTGCTTTTTTTTTGTATATAGGATTACTTTAGTTTTTGGTTTACTTTATTAGTTTTTCCTCTACATTTGAATAAAAAAGATTAAAAATGTTACTTTCTTAAAAAAAAATTAGCCCTTTTATTTATTTGTGTTTTTTTTCTATAATATTTTTAGGCTTTTTGAGCATCTTATTTCTTGTGTTTAGATATATTCTTTTTTATTTACTATTGTTAGATTTGTCTCTTTATTTATTTTTGTTTTTATTGTTATCATTTTTTTTATTTTTAGGTTTTAAATCTTTAAAAAAAATCATAAAATACAAAATAATAATAATAATAATAATAATAATAATAATAATAATAATAATAATAATAATAATAATAACAACAACAAAGTTTGTTTTGTCAACATAAGAAATTTTTGCTTAAAGGCCAATTTGAGTAACCTTGGGGAGTTCTAGTAAGTGTTGGTTGTAAGAGGATCCCTTTTGTTAATTGTGACCCCTCCACAATTATCTATGAACCTCGGGGAGTTCTAGATAAAGTGTGGTCTAAAGTGGGACCGTTCTAAAAACCTCAAATCGACCTAGAAACAAGTAAAACAAAAAAAAATTTCTCAAAAGCAAAAAAAATTTAAAAAAATGAATGAAGAAGAAAAGAAACGTTTAGAGATGTATTTTCCAATGTATTATTCTTCATCCAGAAACAATCATAATTCTAGTGCTACTAAGGGCACTAGTCGTTTTAGGAGTGCATGCAAACTTAGTGTAAGAGAGTACCGAGAACTTGAGGCCTTAGAAACTAAGTTTGATAGAGAAAGTTACGAGGTTCCCGAGGTAGATTATGGTGAACGTTATTGTGACTTTGAAATAGTCGGCCATAGGAATCATAATTCTAGTTGGACCAACCCCGTAGATTTTAGTTGGAAGCCTGAGTACAACTACCATGCACCGCCTCACATGAATTTTCAGCACAATTTTTCTAACTTCCCCCATGAACCTCAATATAATGTTTGGACTAATAGGAATTCCTTAGAGGACACTTTACACACATTTATAGAGGAGTAAAGAGAGTTCAATAGAAAATTTGTGGAAGATTTTAGGGAAACTAGTACTCAACTTTCAGAATTGACCAACGCTATTAATGCACATACTCTAAGTCAATTACCACCTCAGCCTAAGACCATAGGGCCATCATCTACACCCATTCGTAAACCCGATGAGGATGATGTTATTACCATTTGGAGTGAAACCCTTTCCCATACAGAAATTCTTCCAACCACTCCAAAGAAAAATGAGAGCAATCATACTGATGTGATAGACTTAATCAATGAGGAAATCATAAACATATTTTGTAATGCCCTGGATAACCAAGACTGTTACACTGTGTGTTTGAAATAGTGTGAGACTTGCTAATAAAGTCATTAAAATAAAAATGTGAATCTAACGACACAAACAGGTTAGGTTTAAAAGATTTTGGTTATAAATGAATAATTTTCATTAAAATAAATGTTTGGTACATGGGATCCTAAATTAAGGTTTAAATAACATAATTACAGAATTTCCAAATCAAATAAATAACCAAGCCACTCTAATGGCAAAATACACGTTTTAGGTTTTCGTCCCTGTACAATCTCTCGACCGTAGCGGCCGAGTAGCTGACAATGTACACCTCGCCCCCATAGCTCTCCAACCCATGGTTGAGTCATCTTACCCTTGCCTTTACCGAGCTCAGTGAATATTAAGTGTCCTCAGCTACCAGTGGTTGAGTCGCGCCCTATGAGCAAGTATTGATTCCAGCACTCTTAGGTCGTTTATCACATGTCCCCATGGCATAATACCACCCCATGACATTCATAAAATTATAGGGAACTCTTAGTCCCAACATGCTCACATGGTTTATCACAATCATATAACATTGAATACAAATATAGGGAACACTTAGTCCCATCCTATCCACATATACAAGTGCAGTTTTCTTACCTTTAATTCCAAGTGCTTTGATTAGGAAATACGACCCCCGAGCCCAACCGTATACCTAGTCACAACCAAGATAAAGAATTCCATCAATAATGGTATAAGGGTTTCCAGATAGAGTTCTAGCCTCCGGGACATCGAATTCCACGAAACATGGTAGTGGAATCGATCCCGAGCACCCTAGGTTAGGTTCCCACCCTTAAAAACTCCAAAAGGCCAAAAATGCCCTTAAGGGTCGTAGCTCAAGCTTCCCATGCCGCGGCATGCCCCCAACCAGAGGCCCAGCCGCGCCCAAAAACAGACACGGGTCGCGGCTCAGCAAACCCCATGTCGTGGCCCGCCCTTTGTCCTCAGCCTCCATCTGCTTTGAAGGTTCCGGAGATTAGAGTTATGGCTCAAAGTTATTTAATGGATTAGAACTTGATGAACGAATATTGTTAATGTGTTGTGACTAGGGTTTCGGTGAGGCTCAAGTTAGAGGACTGTGCTCGGGATAGCGGTGCTCAGAGAGCTCGGGATGCAGGTAAGAAAACCCCTGTGTCCCATAGAGCTTGTATGCAGGGCTGAGCCCAATATGTCGGAATTGCAGGGCATAGCCCTTTGGTTGAATTTGTTAGTGTTGAGTATTTGTTTATTATGCTATGAATGCTATTGTGTAAACATTCGGCAAGAGTCGGGAACGGCGCAGGCCGAGGTCGACAGGGGCCGGGAACGGCAAAGGGCCAGGAACGGCGTTGGGCACGTTGAGTGCGAGGCCGAGTACGGCAAGGGGCCGAGAGCAGCGTTGAGCACGTGGTGCGCGAGTTGCCAGGGTGAGACCCTAAAGGATACTTGGGATATCCTCACGGTGTGGACCGCAAACCCAGGGCTAGGTAAAGCGCCTGGGACAGCTTGGCCGTATGTGTTTAGCCTATTGATGGCCTGTTATAAATGCTGTGTTTGTTTTGCATGTGTTATCTTTTTATGGGTTTTCTTGCTGGGCTTCGGCTCACGGGTGCTCTGTGGTGTAGGTAAGGGCAAGGAGAAAGCCAACCAACCATGAGTATAGCAAGCATAAAGCGGCGTGTACATGTTTGGCCTGCTTGGCTGCCACAGCCAGTGGATTTTGGGAGATGATTGTAATAAAACCTAGATTTTGTCATTTAGTCGACTTGGTTGTACTTATATGTTGTAAATATTTCTAAACAATATTTTGGGATCCCAAGAGTTAAACTTTTATGATTTTCAATGAAATGGAGTTATTCTTAAAGTTTCTACTCTGTTTATGATTTAATTACACTTTTGCTTTAAAAGCCTCGATTAGCGAGTGATTGCACATTTTTAAACTCACTTAGTAACGACTCTAAGGTACTAGGGCGTTACAGTTATAATATGTGAACTTGTGTGAATATGTGATTAGAAATGCATGTTTAGGTGAATTAAATATGCATGTGGGCCCCGCTTGGTTATTAGGGGCATGTTTGTAATTTTAGCCCGTTGAGGGCATAAATGTGATAACTGTAATAATTGTGATATACCTGTGATATATCTGTGTTGCATGATCCGAGACAGTCCTAGGGAGCTGTTAGCCAGAGAGTCACAATAGGGTCGAAAATCCAGCTCGAGGCGAGTTGGAGGGTATTTCGGGTATTAGACGTTTTATGGGGTTATCGGGCTATGGAAATAAATATTTGGAGATATATTTGAGGTTAGAATGTTTAGGAAGGAATATTGGGGAAATTTACCATTTTTCCCTCGGGGACGTTTTTGGCACCTCGAGCTTTGAGGTAACCTTAAAGACCTAAGTTAAATAAAACAGAATTCAAGAAACACTTAGAAACTTGGAGAAACCGACCCAAGCTTCTTCTTCTTTTTCTCTCTTTTTCTCTAAACCATACTAAGGGAAACTTTGAGGAGATCAAGCTAGGAAACTCATAATTCAAGGCTGGAGCTTTGGGGGATTGAAGCTTGGAACTAAGAAGATTAGTTTAGGGATTTAATTAAACAAAAGTAAGCCTCTAACTTGATGAATTATATTGGTTTCTGCTGACATTTTAGAGTATTGCATGTGTGTTGGGTGAAGAATCATCTTTGAGGTTAATGTGGTTTTGAGCTAGAATTCCTGTGAGGTTTTGTTGCTGAGTTCATGGTATAACTTCTATGATGGTTAGCTTGAGTTGTTGGGATGATTTTGGGATAAATTGGATGGGTTTTCGTGGAAAAAATGGAGGATTTTCCTGGGTTTGAAGGGCCGGGCCGCGAAATTGTTCTTGCTGAGTCGCAGCCCTCCGAAGCATTTTGGTGGTCAGGAAGAAGGGCCGGCCGCAGCATGCCCTTGCTTGAGCCGCGGTGCGCCTGCCCTATTTTGGGGCTGCTCTCTGGTTGGGGGCGGGCTGCGACATGGCCTGATGAGGCTGCGGCTCTTAGTGCATTTTTGGGCTTTTAAGAGGTTTTAGGCTTAGGAATCAAAGGTTAAGGCTCGGGATGGATTTTATCACCCGGATTGATAGAATTCAAGGTCTCGGAGATTAGAATTATGACCCAAATTTATTTAAAGGATTAGAACTTGATGGATGGATATTGTTGGTGCGTTGTGACTAGGGTTTCAGCGAGGCTCGGACTAGGGGACTGTGCTCGGGACATCGGTGCTTGGAAAGCTCGAGACATAGGTAAGAAAACTATTGTACCT
This sequence comes from Humulus lupulus, assembly GCF_963169125.1. Classification (NCBI taxonomy): domain Eukaryota; kingdom Viridiplantae; phylum Streptophyta; class Magnoliopsida; order Rosales; family Cannabaceae; genus Humulus; species Humulus lupulus. The sequence continues at coordinate 163,615,148 of NC_084793.1, read as the reverse complement.
GTAGAGCTTGTGTTGCAAGGTACGGCCCTATATGTGATTGTGCTGCAGGGCGTAGCCCTTTGATTGACTTTATTCGTGTTTAAGTATATGTCTTATTATGCTATGTGTACATATATGTGAATGAACGGCGAGGGCCGAGAACGGCGAAGACCGAGAACGACAAGAACTGGGAACGGCAAGGGCCGAGAATGGCGAAGGGCGAGAGAGGCAAGGCCAAGAACGGTAAAGGCCCGAGAGCAGCGTTTAGCACGCGGAGTGCGAGTTACCAGGGCGAGACCCTAAAGGATACCTGAGATATCCTCACGGTGTGGACTGCAAACCCAGGGCCTAGTAAAGCGCCTAGGACAGCATGGCCATATGTGGTTAGCCTGATGACGGATTGTTTATATGTTACGTGTGTAATATGCATATGTTATCTTCTTGTGAGGGTTTTCTTGCTGGGCTTCAGCTCACGGGTTCTCTGTTGTGCAGGTAAGGGCAAGGGAAAAGTCGACCAACCATGAGTACAAAGAGCATGAAGCGGCACGTACATGTTTGGCCTGCCTGGCTACCATGGCCAGGGGTATTTTGGAAGATGATTGTACTAAACCCAGATTTTGTCGTTTAGCCAACTTTAGTTATATTTTTGAGTTGTAAATATTTCTAAACAGTATTTTGGGATCCCAAATGTTAAACGCTTTATGATTTTCAGTAAATGGAATTATTTTCAAAGTTTATGATTCTTTTATGGTTTATTTACACTTTTGTTTTAAAACCTCGATTAGTGAGTTAAATGCACGTTTTTAAACTCACTTGGTAACGACTCTAAGGAGGTAGGGCGTTACAACTTGGTATCAGAGCGAGCCAAGGTTTATGGTTTTTGGAGAATGATCGAACATGTACGCTTACTATCAGTGGTATGCTCGACTCAGGGTTGGTTGGTAATGATTGACTTATATGTTTGAATACGTGCTTAAATGCCCTGTTTTCCTGCTTATTTCATATAGAGCATGATGAATGAGTTAACATATGCATGATGCCAGGGCATGGCCCGTTGTGTGTTATATGCTATCTGTATGTTATGTGGACTGTTGTTTATGGTTGGCTGATGTGATTGGGAGGTGATTTTGGATGTTGTTATCATGCCTGGCGAGCGGCGTCGTTGATTGCTGGCATATTTTTTTAGATGCCTCGACAATCATCTAGACTCTGCGGCAGTAGGGCCGAGGATAACAACCAGGGTCAGGACCCTCCACCTGCCCCATAGAATTGGCAACAGATGTTTGCCAAAATGGAAGCAAGACTGGAACGAACAGAGGAAGAAATTCGACAGTTGAGGTAGCAGGCCCCTCCACAGGTCACTAGGTTGCCAGTTCAGCAGGTTGCAGGCCAGTGTCGGTTCAACCTATTTTGGAGAACAGGTAGGAACCTCTATATGAGAGGTTCAGGAAGCATCTTCCTCCCACCTTTGAGGGTGGATCAGACCCACTGCGGGTAGATCAGTGGATGAATATGATTTCCTCTATTATGGATTTTATGAGAGTTGAGGGGAACGAGAGGGTAGCTTGTGCTAGCTACATGTTCAGAGAGGATGCCCGCATCTGGTGGGATGTAGTGATTCAGAGAAGGAATGTGGCAGTTATGACCTGGGAAGAGTTCAAAAATATCTTCAACGAGAAGTATTACAGTGTTGCAGTTCGAGCTGCGAAGGTTGATGAGTTCATCAACCTGACTCAGAACCGGTTGACAGTTACTGAGTATGCTTTGAGATTTGACCGATTGGTGAAGTTTGCACCAAATTTAGTGCCGACGGATGCGGCAAGAAGGGATATATTTGTACGGGGGTTGAATGTTATGATCGCCTGTGATGTGAAGATCACTTTGGATCCAGAGACTACTACCTATGCTCAGATTGTAGACAAGGCCCTTACAGCTGGGGGGGCCGAGGACCAGATTTGGAGAGAGAGTGTTGTTAGGCGCGATGTCAGGAGGACAGTGCCTCCTTTTATTTGATCTAGTTAGGGTAGTGGCTCCAGTGAGCAGAAGAGAAAGGCCCCAGATTGTTTTGGCTTCTCTAGCTCGGATAGGAGGGCGCGGGGTGCTTTTGATGGTCGTCAGGGCGGAGGTGACAACTGGAGGAGTTTCCCAGTGTGTCCATGGTGCAGACGACGACACCAGGGTGAGTGCAGGATTAGGGCCTGCTTTATCAATGGGAGTGCCAATCCTCTGAAGAAGGACTGCCCACAAGCCAGGAAAGAGGAGCCGAAGCAGGGTGATAGTCTCGCTCCTGCCAGAGTGTTTACTTTGACTCAGACTGAGGCGGAGGCTAGCCCCTCGGTTGTGACAGGTCAGATTTCTAGTGCTTGGTTTTCTTATACTGCATTGATTGATTCGAGAGCTACTCATTCATTTATGTCTGCTAGAGTGATAAATCTGACATGTAGACCTAGTGTTTTGTATGCTAGGGGTTTTCAGACTTTGTTGCCAACTGGGGAACTGGTAGTCTCTAGGAGATGGATTAGAGCTTTGCCAGTAGAGGTAGATGGTAGGGAGTTGTCTGTTGATCTGATTGAGCTTGCGATGGATGACTTCGATATGATCCTAGGGATGGATTGGTTATCGAAGTATGGGGCGACAATTGACTGCAAGTGCAGGATGATGACATTTGAACCAGAAGGGGAGGTACCCTTTGTATTTGTGGGGACAGTTAGTGAACCGCGAGTACCTATGATTTCATCACTGAAGGCTAGAGACCTGATGCAGGAAGGTTGCATGGGATTCCTAGCAAATGTTGTGGATACCTCTAGGGCTATGTCGGTTGGACCGGGGGAGACCAGGTTGGTGTGTGAGTTTCCAGATTTATTTCCAGCAGATCTGCCAGGGCTACCGCCACAGTGGGAGATTGCTTTTATTATAGAATTGGCCCCAGGGGCGGAGCCAGTATCTAGGACACCTTACAGGATGGCTCCGACGGAGTTGAAGGAGTTGAAGATTCAGTTGCAGGAATTACTGGATTTGAGGCTCATCAGATCGAGTTTATCGCCATGGGGTGCTCCAATGTTGTTTTTCAAGAAGAAGGATGGATCTCTTAGGATGTGTATTGACTACAGGGAGCTGAACAAGTTGACCATTAAGAACAAGTATCCACTGCCTAGAATCGACGATTTATTTGACTGATTACAGGGAAGAATAGTATTTTCCAAGATTGATCTCCGATCAGGTTACCACCAGTTAAGGATTAAAGAGGAGGACATACCAAAGACCGCATTTCCGAACGAGTTATGGACACTATGAACTCCTGGTTATGTCCTTTGGATTAACCAATGCCCCAGCAACTTTTATGGATATGATGAATAGGGTTTTCAAGGATTATCTGGATAAGTTTGTGATTGTGTTCATCGACGACATTCTGGTGTACTCTCAGTCAGAGACAGAGCATGAGCAGCATCTACGTTTCGTATTGCAACGGTTAAGGGAGCATAGGTTATATGCTAAGTTCAGCAAGTACGAGTTCTGGTTACCACAAGTTACATTTTTGGGCCATATCGTTAGTAAGGAGGGGATTCTAGTTGACCCAAGTAAGATTGAGGCAGTGAGAGACTGGCCTAGACCGAGCAATGTTCCTGAAGTGAGGAGTTTTCTGGGATTGGCAGGATATTATCAGCGGTTTGTTGAAGGGTTCTTCAGGATAGCTACGCCCTTGATAGAAATGACAAAGAAGAAGACAAAGTATGCTTGGACAGACAGATGTGAGAACAGTTTCAAAGAATTGAAGCAGCGACTTATCACAACGCAAGTATTGAGTCTGCCGACAGATAATAAGAAGTTTGTGGTTTATTGTGATGCTTCCAGACAGGGTTTAGGGTGTGTGTTGATGCAAGCTGGTAAGGTGATAGCCTACGCATCGAGACCGTTAAAGGAGTATGAGCAGAGATATCCCACGCATGATCTGGAATTGGCAGCAGTGGTATTCGCACTTAAGATTTGGAGACATTATCTGTATGGTGAGAAGTGTGAGATATACACTGACCATAAGAGTTTGAAGTACTTCTTTACTCAGAAGGATCTGAATATGCGCCAAAAACGATGGATGGAGTTGGTTAAGGATTATGATTGTGACATCCTGTACCATCCTGGGAAGGCTAATGTAGAGGCTGATGCATTGAGTCGGAAGGGCCCAGGACAGTTGTTTAGTTCGAGACATATATCTGATAAGTTAGCTGAGGAGATGACTAGAGCAGGTATAGAGTTGGTGGTTGGTCAATTAGCCAACATCACTCTTCAGTCTACACTCCTTGAGAGGATCAAGGAAGCGCAGAGGAAGGATTCCCAGTTGAGAGGTCACAGAGAGAACGTCTTAGTCAGAGCGGCTAAGGACTTTTCTATCTCGGAGATGGGGTTACTGAAGTACAAGGGTCGGATCTGTGTTCCGATGGATTCTGATATCCGGCGGGAGATCCTAGATGAATTGCATACCACTCCCTATTCCTTACATCCAGGTACAACGAAGATGTACCAAGATCTTATAGCATTTTATTGGTGGTCGGGCATGAAGAGGGATGTGGTGGATTATGTGGCCAAGTGCTTAACTTTTCAGTGGGTCAAGGTTGAGCATCAAATGCCAACAGGTTTGTTGCAACCTCTAGGGATTCCAGTGTGGAAGTGGGAAGATATCACCATGGACTTCGTGGTTGGTTTACCGAAGACCGTGGGACAGCATGACTCGGTGTGGGTGATTGTGGATAGGTATACCGATTCCGCCCACTTTTTACCTGTCAGGATGACGTATACTGTGGAGCAGTATGTCGAGTTATATGTGAAGGAAATTGTCCAACTTCATGGGGCTCCTAGGTCGATAGTATCCGACAGGGATCCCACCTTCACCTCCAAGTTTTGGGAGAGTCTGCAGAAGGCTATGGGCACGCAGTTACGGTTTAGTACCGCTTATCACCCTCAGATAGAGGGATAGTCTGAGAGGACGATTCAGATACTGGAAGACATGTTTCGAGCCTGTGTGCAATATTTTGGGGGATCTTGGAGCAAGTATCTCCCTCTGATTGAGTTCTCGTACAACAACAATTATCAAGCGACTATCGGAGTGGCTCCATATGAGATGCTATATGGGAGGAAGTGCAGATTACCTATCCTTTGGGATGAGGGTGAGAGGAGTTATTTGGGCCCTGAGATGGTTCAGAGGACCAATGAGGCAATTGAGAAGATTAGAGCTCGAATGCTCGCCTCCCAAAGTCGCCAGAAGAGTTACTCATACCTAAAACACAGGAGCGTGGAATTTCAGGTTGGTGACCATGTGTTCCTTAAAGTTTCACCTTCAAGGGGAGTGAAACAATTTGGTGTTCGGGGCAAGCTAAGCCCTAGGTTTGTTGGCCCCTTCGAGATTCTGGAACGAGTTGGGGAGGCAGCTTATAGGTTGGCAATGCCTCCAACCTCATCAGGGGTTCATAATGTTTTCATGTATCCATGCTCCAGAAGTATGTGTCTGATTCGACGCATATACTAAGTTATGAGTATTTGGAGTTGGACAAGGATTTTTCTTATGAGGAGAAGCCGGTTTAGATTCTTGACCGGAAGGACCAAGTCTTGCAAAGCAAGACCATCGCCTTGGTGAAAGTGTTGTGGAGGAACAACAAGGTTGAGGAGGCGACGTGGGAACTTGAGTCAGAAATGCGGGAGCGTTATCCCGAGTTGTTCAGGTAATTTCGAGGACAAAAATTCTGTAAGCAGGAGATAGTTGTAATGACCCAAATTTGCTAATAAGGATTAGGTCCTTGATTAGCGTGCCTGGAGGGAAATAAGTGGTTTATTTTATAATATGTGAACTTGTGTGACTATGTGATTAGAAATGCATGTTTAGGTGAATTAAATATGCATGTGGGCCCCGATTGGTTATTGGGGGCATGTTTGTAATTTTAGCCCGTTGAGGTCATAAATGTGATAACTGTAATAATTGTGATATACCTGTGTTGCATGATCTGAGACAGTCCTAGGGAGCTGTTAGCCAGAGAGTCATAGCGGGGTCGAAAATCCAACTCGTGGCGAGTTGAGGGGTATTTCGGTTATTAGATGTTTTATGGGGTTTTCGGGTTATGGAAATAAATATTTGGAGATATATTTGAGGTTAAAATGTTTAGGAAGGAATATTGGGAAAATTTACCATTTTTCCCTCTGGGACGTTTTTGGCACCCCAAGCTTTGAGGTAACCTTAAAGACCTAAGTTAAATAAAACAGAATTCAAGAAACACTTAGAAACTTGGAGAAACCGACCCAAGCTTCTTCTTCTTTTTCTCTCTTTTTCTCTAAACCATACTAAGGGAAACTTTGAGGAGATTAAGCTAGGAAACTCATAATTCCAGGCTGGAGCTTTGGGGGATTGAAGCTTGGAACTAAGAAGATTAGCTTAGGGATTTAATTAAACAAAAGTAAGCCTCTAACTTGATGAATTATATTGGTTTCTGCTGACATTTTAGAGTATTGCATGTGTGTTGGGTGAAGAATCATCTTTGAGGTTAATGTGGTTTTGAGCTAGAATTCCTGTGAGGTTTTGTTGCTGAGTTCATGGTATAACTTCTGTGATGGTTAGCTTGAGTTGTTGGGATGATTTTGGGATAAATTGGATGGGTTTTCGTGGGAAAAATGGAGGATTTTCCTGGGTTCGAAGGGTCGGGCCGCGGCATTGTTCTTCCTGAGCCGCGACCCTCCGAAGCATTTTGATGGTCAGGAAGAGGACCACGACGTGCCCTTCCTTAAGTCGCGGCGCGCCTGCCCTATTTTGGGGTTGCTCTCATGTTGGGGCTGAGCCGTGGCATGGCTTTATGGGGTCGCGGCTCTTAGTGCATTTTTGGGCTTTTAAGAGGTTTTAGGCTTGGGAATTCAAATGTTAAGGCTCGGGATGGATTTTATCACCCAAATTGATAGAATTTATATGATCTATTTGAAGCTTCCACCGGTATGAGAATGATGCATAATTATTTTCGTATCGGAGGAGTAGCGGCTGATTTACCTCATGGCTGGTTCAAGGTCCCGGAGATTAGAATTATGACCCAAAGTTATTTAGGGGATTAGAACTTGATGGATGGATATTGTTGGTGCGTTGTGACTAGGGTTTCAGCGAGGCTCGGACTAGGGGAATGTGCTCGGGACATCGGTGCTTGGAAAGCTCGGGACACTGGTAAGAAAACTGCTGTGCTCGTAGAGCTTTTGTTTTAGGGCACGGCCCTATATGTGATTGTGTTGCAGGGCATAGCCCTTTGATTGACTTTATTTGTATTTAAGTATATGTCTAATTATGTTATGTGTGCATATATATGTGAATGAACGGCGAGGGCCGGGAACGACGAAGGCCGAGAACGGCAAGAACCGAGAACGGCAAGGGCCGGGAACGGCGAAGGCCGAGAGCGGCAAGGCCGAGAATGGCAAGGGGCCGCGAGCAGTGTTTAGCACGCAGAGTGCAAGGGTCCAGGGTGAGACCCTAAAGAATACATGGGATATCCTCACGGTGTGGACCGCGAACCCAGGACCTTGTAAAGCGCTTGGGACGACATGGCCGTATGTGGTTAGCCTGATGACGGCTTGTTTATATGTTAAGTGTGTGATATGCATATGTTATCTGCTTGTGAGGGTTTTCTTGCTGGGCTTCGGCTCACGGGTGCTCTGTGGTGCATGTAAGGGCAAGGGAAAAGTCGACCAACCATGAGTACGGAGAGCGTGAAGCGACGCGTACGTGTTTGGCCTGCCTGGCTTCCACGGCCAGGGGTATTTTGGAAGATGATTGTACTAAACCCAGATTTTTTCATTTAGCTGACTTTAGTTATATTTTTGAGTTGTAAATATTTCTAAACAATATTTTGGGATCCCGAATGTTAAACGCTTTATGATTTTCAGTAAATGGAATTATTTTCAAAGTTTATGATTCTGTTATGGTTTATTTACAGTTTTGTCTTAAAACCTCGATTAGCGAGTTAAATGCATGTTTTTAAACTCACTTGGTAATGGCTCTAAGGAGGTAGGGCGTTACAGCAGGGCTATCACATTGGCTTGTTATGCCCTAATCTCAGCTTGTTGGGCAGTGACTTGGTTTTTTGAAGCAATTACCTCTGGTGGCTCCACGGGAGGATGTGTACTGAAAAAGGCGCTCCCTCCGTCCTCAACTTCATACTCGTCATTATTTCCCACTTCAGGTTCTTAGAAGAGCAGGGGTATTCACTGGTTCCTATTCGCTAAATGAACAAGCAGGACGTCCTCCTGTACATTGGATTGAATCCTGGTATTCACTATTGCACAAGTTACTTTCACCTTCTTCTAGCTCCTAGCAAAAAAACTAAGTGTTGACGCTAGTTTTCTCCAATGACAAGAGTTAGAGAAGATTGAATAATAAACGACACATAAGAATTTTTACGTGGTTCGACTACTAATGAAACCTAGTTCACGAGTCAATTGTATTGTGTGAAAACCTTTATTGGCTAACTTTATTTTAGACAAAATATTTTAAAGTAATTGAGAAAAATCAGTGGCATATCCTTATTGATTCATGATATAATTGTCACTTGATTCAGCTGGTTTTAGTGTGAAAATATCTTTTAATGTGAATACAATATTTTTACCATATTTATCCCAATTAATCTTTATTGGTAAAATAATGTATTTAAATTATCTTGTGAGATTATTTTCAGGGATTATGTTCATCCAAGAATAAGGATGTTTTCGAAAATAAATATGGTCAAAAGAAATGACCAAGTTCATTCTACCAGATAAGTCTGATGTCATTGCTGACTCAACAGTTGCCTTTTCTGTTGACACGGAATTAATCAGGCTGGCAGATTTTCTAAATCAAAGAAAAATTGCAAATCATTTCTTTATTGGTCCAGATTACAAGAGAGGTTCTTCAGAATGTACAATTAGCTATAAATAGATAGCAAGAGCTCTTGGAAAGTCAAATGTCTTATCTTGTGATAAAGATATATTATTTGATTTATATTCACTGCATATTCTCAAGGATTGAGTTATTCTGGATAAGAAAGATTCAAAAATGAACTTGGTCAAGAAAAATGACCAAATTCGTTATAGCCACCAATCAAGATTGATGATCATGCTGACTCAGTAGTTTCCTATTTCGTCGGAACAAAATCAACCTAGCTTGCAGATTTTTTTCAATCAAAGAAATTTGCAAATATCCTTGTATTAATTGCAAGAATGCAGAAGAGCTAGCCTTGGACGATGTTCTCGGCTATAAATACCTTGCCAAGGCCTTTGGAAAAATCACCTCCTCCATTTTGTATTTTTTAAACACTTGTTATTTTTTAGGAGTGTTTCTTTGTAAAGATTAAGTTATTCACCTTAATCTTTGTGTGTGTGTCGAGTGCACTTGTCCATATATCTATCTTGTTCCTTGTAACAGGTGGTATCTCTTATGAACGTGTTTCTAAGGATCTTTTGGAGAAGATTTCATCAAATTCTCGCTTCAGGAGGAGGAGAGCACTCGCTATTCTTTGAAGGGATTTCAAGAGAATCAACGTTTCATTAAAACTAGATTCGTAGAGAAGAGTCACGAAGATGTCGACTTTGCGCTATGCCTGATCTCAGGATTGCGACAATAGTTTAAGAGGGAGTCTTACATTGTTTAAGTCAATGCTTTTGTACACACTATTTCTTTACTAATTGGTTTATTCTCTGGGCGTGGCCCCGTGGATGTAGGTTATTCGAAAGGATTTCTAAACCACATAAAAATTTGTTGTGTTCTTTAATGTTTTTGCACTGTCTTTTTATTGTGTTCAATTTCTGTCGTGACAAGTTCTTATTCTGTCCCGACATATTTGAAATATGTTTCAACATTTAATTACCATTTCGTACCTTAATTAATTCACCTGGTTTAATTAATTTGGTAATTACTAAAAATAGAATTTCAATTGGTATCAAAGCCAAGTTATTAAACTCTTGGTGAGATTTTGTGATTTTCCATTTGTTTTGTTTCTTGTGAAATGTCTTTCTTTGCAGAAGGTGGATCTATAATTCTCCCTACATAGTTGAATGATACAGACTATCCATACTGGAAAGTAAGGATGAATGCTTTTATGAAATCCCTTGATGAAAGGGCTTGGAGATCAATATTGACTGGTTGGACACCACCTGTCGAGACAGATTCAAAATCCGATAAGACACATGTAAAATCTGAACTTGAATGATCTAATGAAGAAGATAAGTTGTCAATTTATAATAATAAAGCTTTACATGCAATTTTAATTGTGTTGGTGAGATTTATATAAAATTTATTTCATCTTGTGAGTCTACCAAAGATGCTTGGGAAATCCTTCAAACTCAATTTGAAGGAACCGCTGATGTTAAGTGATCTAGGCTTGTAAAGTTGACCACAAGATTTGAAAACCTTCGCATCTCTGAAAAAGAAACCCTCACTGAGTTTTATGAAGAATTGTCTGACATTGCTAATGAATATTTTGCTTTAGGAGAAAAGTTGTCTGACTCTATTTTGGTTAGGAAAATTGTTAGATCTCTTCCTAACAGGTTTCAATCCAAGATCACAGCCATTGAGGAGGTAAAGAACCTTGACATATTGAAAGTTAAGGAATTGATGGGATCTCATCAAACTTTTGAACTTAATCAAAAGATCCACCAACAAGAGAAACCAATTGTTGTGAAGGAGAAATCGATTGCCTTGAAATCTTCCAAAGAGAAAATGGAAAGCTCAGATGAGGGAGATGATGATGAAATGATCTTGTCATAAAAAAACTTTAAGAAGTTTATGAAAAAGATTGGTAACAAGAAAAACATGTCTAAATCCTCCAAATGTAATAATTTTTCCAAACCTTTTGAATATACTAATAAAAAAGGTATTCAATGCATGGAGTGTGAAGGTTTTGGACATATTCAATCCGAATTTGCCAATACCTTGAAGAAAAATAAGAAGGTCATGGCAACCACTTGGAGTGACCAGGACTCTGAAAGTAGTGATGAGGAAGAAAATTCTAATCTTGCCTTAACTTTTTTTCTTGCTTACCTCTTTCTGTACAGGTGAATGAGAACCTTGTTTGTTTAAATAATACTATTTCAACAGAAGAGAGTTCCCATGTCGATTCGAATGAATCTGATTTGGATGAGGATTCCTTGAAAGAATCATACAGAAAACATGTATGATCAATGGTTGAAAATGTGTTCAGATAATCGTTTGATGGCAAACAATAACAAAATTCTCAAGAAGAGAAATGAAGAACTTGACTCTCTTGTTAAAAAATATGAAATTGATATTGTTGCTAAATATTCTGAAATCAAACGTCTGTCTAATGAATTTGATCAAATTGTGAAAGGTGTCAAAGTGCTTAGTCATAGATTTATGGTTTTGGATGATGTTCTGCTTACAGGTCAAAAAGCTTGTGATTCTTCTAGATTAGGATCAAATGGATCTAAACCTAAAGGAAAAACAATTTTTATTTCTGAAATTATTCCTGTTGTTTCGACGACTGACCTTTCTGCAGGTTCTACTCAGACTCATATGGCCTCATCTTCTCAATCTGTCACAACACATGAGAAATAGACTAGAAATTTTCAGAATAAAAAACTGGTCATTTTATTCCAATTTGCCAATTCTATGGAGTGAAAGGTCATATTCAACCTAAATGTTTTACCTTGATGAATTTTCTTCAAAAAAATTACTTTTAATCATCATGGTAATTTGAGACAAATGTCGTTGAAGAAAATGACTCCACCTAAGAAAGTTTGGGTGAAGAAAAATAAATTCAAATGTCTTGCTGCCTTTACTTGTCTTAGAACATGTGCTTCTAACTCTTAGTATTTTAATAATGATTGTTCTAGGCATATGATAGGTAACAAAAGCATACTCACTGACTTCAAGACTTTGAAAAATGGGGAAGTCACATTTGGAGATGGTAAGTCTTGTAAGGTACTTTGCAGTGGCACTCTAAATTCTGAAGGACTACCAAAGTTGCAAAATGTTCTTTTGGTTGATGGACTTAAAACTAATCTAATTAGTATAAGTCAAATTTGTGACCAAAACTTGTTTGTAAATTTTTCTCATGATAATTGTTTTGTGCTTGACCCTGATGGAAATTATGTTTTGAAGGGTTATAAATTTGTTGATAATTGTTACACATTATCTCAATCACACAGTTGTCACATAAACACATGGAGTGATACTATTTTGTGTCATGAAAAACATGATCATGTGGATTTTGAAAATTTGAGAAAAATGGGAAGTGTGAGTCATGTTCATGATTTACCGAATTTAAGTAAATATTCTTTTGCTAAATGTGAACCATGTCGATTGGGAAAACATTTGAAAATTTCCCATGAAAAATGTTTTTGTGTTGATGATGTGTCGCGTCGCACAAGGGAACTTGTTGAAAATAAAACTTTGGTCTAAGAATATATTGAGATTGACAAACAAATTGCAGATATTTTCACAAAAGACCTTGATATGGTCAGGTTTGATTCCCTTAGGAAATCCTTGCGGGTTTGTACTAATTAAATATTGTTTGTGTTGTGCCATATCCCTATGCTAGAAAGTGTTGCTCGATGTCTTCTTGTTCTTGTCCAAAGAAAAAGACTCAAACATTATGAAAAATTGTATTTTTACTACTAGTTAGACTTTATAGTTAATATATATCATGCATATTTTTTTTACAAAAAATAAAATCAAAATAAATAGTTCCTCTAATTAATACTCTTCCAAATCAATCTATGTTTATAGTGTGTGAGCATATGATCCTTAAACAGTATTTTTGGGCTCCATTTTAGAATAGAGCTACCTGCATTGTTGTGTGATTGTCATCTTTGAGTATGTTGGAACTAAGTAACTAAAATTATGTAGAAGATACTCTACCACTGATAAAGGTTGCCTTCAATGTAGTGTGAAAACGTCTAATTTGGGTACTCTATGAGAAAAAGGCTAAAAGATTGCCACATAGGGCAATGACCCTGAAAAAGGCTAAAAATTTACATACAGAGCAATGATCTCTGTTTTCACATTCACACACAAATGCTTAAGATATACTGCTGGGAAAAAATTTGTAAGACTCATCACACTTATTGATTTGGTTAAAAAAAATATTATTTTGTGACAGGAATAAATATTTTGTGATATTTTTTTTAAAAAAATGCATGATTTAGATTAAATATATTTTGTAACCTTATAGTAAAAATATGTTATGAATTAATGTTTGTTACTTTCTCCAAGGACAGGGCACATTGGCACTACTACAAAAAACACTCTTTTAGGACACTTTCTTAGGGCACTCACCTAGATGCAAGTCCTAAAAACAGCTCTTGGACTTTATGCCAGTCCTTAAAGAATTTCTTATAGGGCTCGCGGAGCGAGTCCTAAAAACTTACGCGTGTCCTGAAAGTTTGATTTATTTCTTTTAACACCTCTTGGACTTTTTAGGGCTCGTGGAGTGAGTCCTAAAAACTGATGCTTGTCCTAAAAGTTTTATTTTATTTTTTTAATATATATACACCTCTTGAACTTTTTAGGGCTCGCATTGCGAGTCCTAAAAGAATTCTTTGAGGGCACGCGGAGCGAGTCCTAAATACTGATGTGTGTCCTAAAAGTTTTGTATTTATAATAATTTTTATATCAAATTTTAAATTAATTATGATATTAAGAGTAACAATACTTTAATCTAATTTTATAATTAAATATTAATTACTAAATTGTAATACTAAAATTTATTTTTTAAATTAGTTAATTATATTTTAAATAATTAGTAAAAAAGAACATTAAAAAATGCTTTATATATGAACAGTATATAATTCTCTTTTTAAAATAATTATATATGCTAACAGTACATTATTATATTATAATGCCATATAATTTTTTTTAGTATTTTTATTTTTTGTATTAGTATAATTTAATAAAAATACTTAATAGAGAAAAAATTATTAATTAATAATTTGTAATAAGTTAACAATAAGTTATTTAAATAATTTTTCCAATTTATTAATAATATATAATATTAGATGTTAATAAAATATCTATTATATTATATAATTAATTAAATATTTTTTATATATATAAATATTTGTTTAACAAAAACACTCTCTTTCTAGTCAATATGGAGAAGTGCAACATTCTTAGTTGGAATGTTCGGGGTATGAATAAAGGTAATAAACAGCGAGAAATTCGTGATTTATGTCGTTTGAATAATATTGGGTTTGGGGCGCTCTTTGAAACTAAAGTTCGCCATGAGAAAACAGCAGATATAATAGGTAACAGTTTTCCCAACTGGGACTATTACTCGAGTAATATGATCTCGTTCCGAATTTTATTAATTTGGCAATCGAAGTTTGTGCAAGTTCAAATTATTGAGGAAGATACTCAGTTCGTCCACTGTAAAATTAGAGCTTCTGGGCACCACACTGAGTTCTACTTAACAGCTGTGTACGGTTCCAACTCTATGTTTGACAGGAAAATTTTATGGGAGAAACTTGCTGGGCTAGGCCATTTGACTCTTCCTTGGATTGTTGTAGGCGATTTCAATGCCATGTTCAGCTATCAAGACAGGAATGGAGGTCGTCCCATAACTGGTAAGGAGCTTGTTGATGCTCAAAACTGGCTTTCCTTAGGCCAAGTTGATGAATTTCGTTGTGCTGGATCCTCTTACACTTGGTCGAATAAACAGGAATTTGGTGACAGAATCTACTCTAGACTAGACAGGGGGTCTTCATTAATGAGAAATGGTTGGATCTCTTCCCTAACACTGAAGGTTTTTTCAAATGGGACATTCATTCGGATCATAGCTACTGTGTGATCAAAAATCAAGTTATTGGCAAATTTGGTATCAAACCTTTCAGATTTTTTGATTGTTGGATGTACCATAATAAATTCAAATCAGTGGTTCTTGACAGTTGGAACAAATCTAGCTATAAAATTGGTCTTGCTGGTATTGTCCTTAAGCTCCTTAGAGTTAAGCATGTTCTTAAGAAGTTCAGCAGATCGGAAGTGGGTGATATTGAGCACTGTTATCAGTTAGCTAAGGAAAATCTTAGTATAACTCAGGGTGCTTTAGCTAATGATCCCAGCAACACTGTGCTTCAATTAGCTGAACAGGCCAATTTGCAGGAGTTCGTTTTAGCCAGGAAGAGATATGCTAGTCTCCTCCATCAAACTAGCAAAATTACCTGGTTGCAATTTAATGATGAAAATTCTCATTATTTCCATGCTATCATGAAGAAGAGAAGAGCTGAGAATAGGATTACCTCTTATATGGCCAATGAGGAGGTGATAGATGACTATGATAAGGTGATAGAGCATTATTTCAGTCATTTCAGGAACTTTATGGGGAAGAAGAGCTCGGCTAATAGGCAGATTGATCTCAACAGTTTGAGTTTTGGTGAAAAACTTACTATTCAGCAACAAGTTAACTTGATCAGGCCTTTCAAAAAGAAAGATGTTCAAGAGGCTTTATTTGGCATTCACTCATCTAAGAGCCCGGGTCCGGATGGGTTTGGTGCTGGTTTTTTCAAAGGCTTGTGGAAAGAGATAGGCAATGACATCAGTATGGAAATTTTACAATTTTTTCATGATGGTTTTCTTCCTACTGATTTAAATGAAACTGTCATATCCCTTATTCCGAAAACTGATTCTCCTAGAACAGCTGCTGATTATAGACCTATTGCTTGTTGCAATACGCTCTATAAATGCATATCCAAGATGCTATGCTCTCGTTTGTCTGAAGTTCTTCCTGTTTTGATTCATGGAAATCAAGGGGCTTTTATAAAGAACCGCCTCTTGGCTCATAATATTCTCATTTTCCAAGACCTTCTCAAGGGCTACACGAGGAAGAATATCTCAGCTCGTTGTCTCATGAAGATTGACCTCATTAAAGCGTACGATACAGTAGATTGGCAATTTGTGGCTGACTTGCTAAAAGGGCTTTGTTTCCCCTCTAGGTTCATTCATTGGGTGTTGGTTTGCTTAAAGGGGACTTCTTATTCTTTGATGCTCAATGACCGGCTTCATGGCTCTTTTAGAGGGGAAAAGGGTCTGAGACAAGGGGACCCTATATCTCCTCTGTTGTTTGTCCTGATTATGGAGTACCTAACCAGGCTTTTACTTCAGACTTCTAATCATAAAGGATTTGGTTTTCATCCCCTTTGCAAGCATGTTAATCTTGTCAATCTCTGTTTTGCAGATGATCTAGTTATTTTTTGCAAGGGGAATGTGAACTCTATGAGACTTACTCAGTCTGCTATTGCTAGTTTTTGTGCAACTACGGGCCTCTCAATCAATAATACCAAATCGCACATTTACTTTGGAGGTATCAATGCCGACTGTAAAGCTCAATTATTGGAGATCTCTCGAATGCAAGAAGGCTCGTTTCCGCTTAAGTATCTTGGAATACATCTAAGACCTACTAAATGGAGAGCTGTGGACTGTGGGGAAATTATTGGGAAAATTCAAAGGAATCTTCATTCTTGGACTAGTAGGAACCTTTCCTTTGCGGGCAGAGCGCAACTTATTCATTCTGTCCTTCTTGGAATAAGAAACTATTGGATGAATATCTTTATTCTTCCTCAGAAAGTAGTGGCTGCCATTGATAAATGTTGCAGAGAATTCCTGTGGGGGACTAAAGGGCATCGCAGCAAGCTTCACCTTACTTCTTGGGAGCAAGTCTGTCTTCCCAAAAAGTATGGAGGAATTGGTTTCTGTGAAGGCAGGAAATGGAATATTGCTATGATGGCTAAGTATATTTGGGCAATTTCTAGCAAGAAAGATTGTCTTTGGGTCAAATGGATAGATGCCATCTATCTTAAAGGTAAGAGCTTCTGGTCTGTGCCATTAATTCATGATACCAGTTGGTATTTTTGAAAACTTCTGAAGTTGAGGACTGCTGTAGATCATTATGCTATTAACTCTTCGGTATTAAGAGGCAAGTTCAAAGCTAAACTCCTTCATCTGTCTCTTACAGCAGCTTCTGAGGTGCAGTATGCCTCTGCTGTTTGGCATCATATCTGTGTCCCGAAACATAGATTCATTTCTTGGCAAATGATAAATGATCATCTTCTTACTCGTGATAATCTAGGAAAAATCTTGGAGCTTCCTTCTTATCTTTGCCCGGTTTGTGAGTGTTTCAACGAGTCCCACCAACACCTTTTCTTTGACTGCTCTTTCACTAAGAACCTCCAGCAAGCAGTCAGTTCTTGGTCTGGTTTCCAGGGTTGGCCTCTTACCATGGAAGCCTGGAAGTGTTGGTGCTCTCATGTTGGTTCTGATCTGAAGCTGCTGGTTTGGAATGCGATTTTTGCTGCAATGATCTACTCAGTCTGGTGTAACAGGAATAGATGTCTGTTTGATTTGAGTTGTAGCTCAGTTTTGGTAGTTAGCTCCACCATTAAAACTGATATCAAAGCTAGAGTTAAGACTATTTCTTGTACCAAGGCTAAGAAAAAAGTCAGAGATGTCATTAGCTTTATAAATCCCCTGTAATTCGTGCTTTTGTTGTGTGTTGTAGCTGATTGCTACTGTTAATCTTGTAATTGGTTTGTGCTAGTTGAAATATATAGTCCTTCTTTTCCAAAAAAAAAAAAAATATTTGTTTAACTGAAAAATCTATTAACTAATACAAAAATATATAATATATTTATTAAACTAATAAAAACTACTTATTCAAATAAAATAAAAAAGTACTTATTAATTTTTTTTTAAATATTTTTAAAGACAACTTTTATTTTTAAAATTAAAAACCCTAAAACGTTAACCTCTCTCTCACTCTCTTTCTCTCTTTATATATTTATGCCGCCTATCTCTCTTCTCTCTCAGCCTCAACCTATTTCCTTGAACTCCCTCAGCCGCTCTCTCTCTCTCACCGATCGAAAAAGGCTCGGAGGCTGCGAGGGGCTGGACGACGTGGAGGCTTGGGGGTTGTGAGGGATTGGACCGACAGAGGCTCGGGGACTGCGAGGGGCTGGACGACGCGAAGGCTTGGGGGTTGTGAGGGGCTGGACTGATAGAGGCTCGAGGGTTGCGAGGGGCTGGACGACGTGGAGGCTTGGGGCTAGAGCGGGCTCTGGGGCTAGATGATGCGGAGGCTTGGGGGCTCGTTGGGGTTAGACGACATGGAGACCACTGATTTTCAAACACAGGTATGCGTTCTTCTTTTTCTCTATTCAAAGAAACTAAAACTTTTGTAGTGTTGTGGTCTGTAGTGTTGTCCGTATAGACACATGAACAAAGTTTTTATTCTACACTCTTTCTCACACTGAGAGTGGCTGCCATATGTTCGATAAAAGTCTTCAATGAATTCTGCTATAAAAAATTTAGAGGCAAGGTAGAAAGTAGACGTGTGCTTTGAGCATTTTGCTCCGTTTGAATGCTTGATTTGAAAACTTATATGTGTTAGTTTTATGTATTGTGTGTGTATATATATATATATTATTTTGCAAAACAAATAACAAATTCAAAAGAGAAAAAAAACTAAAATGAAAAATGAAATCATAAACCATAGTAGATAGAAATCATAAAAGAGATATTAAGTTTATATAATGTAATAGATAATTGTTCATAGTTAATTGGGTGGGGAGTGAGACTAGATGGCAACATTAGATTCTTTATGGGGATTATGCCTTTGAGACCATGACTACTTTACAATTTAATCTCAAATTATGATTTTTATTTTTTTTCACGGACACTATAGTTATAGTGTATGTGCTTATTATAATAAGCTTTGCTTATTTCCTCTATATTTAAATATTATTTAATTTATTTTTATTCAAGATTTATAGCTGAAAATATGCTTATCATATATTATGTGGAAATAATGATGAAAAAAATGCAATGATTGAATTCATTTTTGTGTGTGTCCCTGCCTTGATTGGAAGAGTGTTAGCAAATGAGAGATATTTGGGTTTAGAAATCCACTATTATCTTATATCTATGTATGTCAGTATATTCATATGTGATTTTATTTTTTATCAATTATATGCAATATATACATATATATATATTATATAAATAGTTTTATTTTTACAATTCACGAAGAAAAGTACATTATGATAATAATGTCTTATTAGTCATATATCAAAGCATAAAGGAATCCTCCACTAATTCATATTTTGTTTTTCTTTGGTCAAAATACTTTCATTTTTTCTTTCTCATTTTGTTGTCAAGTGTTCTTCTTCTTATTTATTTTTTTTCTGTTAAGTCTTCCAATTGTATTATATACAGTTGATATTTTGCTTCTTATATTTCTATCCATGATATTTGCTTTTGCTCTTAATTTGATTTTCATGACTTTTGAGGTTTTTGTGATATTATGCCAAGTTATGCATTCTTAGACTTTGTTTGAGATAATATAAAATAGTTTGGTTAATAATTTGAGTCACTATTGAGTAATTGATTATATACTAATCGTTATAACATACTAATATACCATATTGAATAAAATAATGATAATTTCTATGTCTTGTTGTTTCATATATAAAAAAAAATAAGTTTGCAATTGTATATTAAATTGATGGTGACTCTTGTAATTATTGTATCAACCTTTTTGTATGGTTGTTCATTAAAAAAATTAAATGGTTAAAATGACTTCTGTTTTGTATTGTGTGTATTAATGAGAAATGAGAATCTAAACTTACCCAAATATGTTTCAAGATATTCTTTATGCTTAGATTGATAAATATCTATATTTTTGCTCACTTGTTGATATAAATAGATGTATAAATTTCAATGTTGTAACAAAGATTACAGGTATGATTTGTGTGTGGTTTTGACATTTTGTGAGGTATTTTGATTGATCATGAGCAAATATTAGTGGGCAGAATAAGTTGATAGAACACATGACTTGGTTTTTGGTGCCGTGGTGCACCTTTGCTTGTGAGATTTGGAATGATAGGCATCAAATAGAGCATAATTGTAGTTTACTAGAATATGATCAAGTTTACTTGTAGTTTACTAATATACCACGTGTTAGTGAAAATGCCTCAATGGACTAATATTGTTAAATTTAGTGAGTGATACTTCTATAGGATGATGTGGGTGTTAGTGAAAATGCCTCAATGGACTAATATTGTTAAAATTAAATAGCGAATGAATGCTTTTTTCATAGAACTAAAAAATTATTTAATTCACTACTAATCATGCATGTATTTCTTGAACATTTCAAGTTACAAGTATTTCTTAGAATGAACTGAAAAAGAATAACATGCTAGTTAAAAATAAATTTTAGGAATTGAATTTTTTTCTTTCTAATAGTTAAGAAATTATATATACATATATATTGTTTACCCAAAAACGGACTACCTAATGACGTGGCAGGATTGGCCTACACTTCGGAGGCGCGTGATGGTTTTAAGTGAATGTATCCTACTCGGCCATCAACCAGAAGATTATTGGATTATCACACGTCATATTTATGTGCAACCAGCCTGGTCGCATGTATTCATTTAATTCTGTTAGATGTGGAATCTTGTAATTATGCATTAATTGTAATTTTTTTTATTTACCTAGATTCGCAAGTCATAATTGTAATTAAGGCCCATTGGCCCATGTAACCTTCTTGAGCCTATAAATACGAATCAAAGGGCTCAAGGGAGGGGACTTTTAGATTGGGAGAATTCTAAGAGAAAATTATACTGTTATTATTCACCGAAATTGTAATCATCCTGAAGCTTGTGAAACTCATGAACCCTAGTTCAGTGATCACAGTGTTGGGATTCTACATCAATAAGAACACTAAGTGGACGTAGGTCATTACCATATAATTGGGGCCGAACCACTATAAATTGTTTGTGTTGTTTACCTTTTCGTCTTGATTTCTTCTTGTTTTCATCTCATTTTATATTGTTTATCTGACTCTGTGTCGTTGACCAATTTGAGGGTCAACATTTTGTTGCTTTCATTGAGAGCTCAACTCAAGACTTCCAAGGAAATCAAATGGCAAAAACATCTAGAAAGATGGGGCAGACTTCTGGTGCTGCATCCACTCAGCCTCCTCCACCAAATGTGGCTGAAGATGAACCACAGGTTGATTTCGAAGAGGAGGAGATGGATTCTGAGACCTTGAGGACAGCACTGATGGTGTTGCAGGAGGAGTTGGCCAATCTGAGGGCCAATCAGGAGAATGTGGCTGAGACGATGGCATTGCAACAAAGAGAAATTGACCGTCAACGTCAAGAGTTGAATGAGTGGCAGGCTGACATGGACCACCGACAAAGAGATGCCACTTCTGCTCTAGAGGCAGCCATCCAATTGGCATGGGGACAACCTGCGCTAACTTCTCAACCAGATCAGCCACCAAGTGCACCACCACAATAAGGTCTAGACCCAAGTCCTCCACCTCAACTGGCAAGCCCTTTAAGGCTGGAGCCACATCCTGCTGCTCAACAGGATATTCCATTTCAAGATCCTGAGCAGCAGCCACCTTCTCGTGCTGGTCGAGATAATCCACAGCGTCAAAGGTAGAAAAGGGTCGGGCAGCCTCCCCCTAGATGCCAAACTGCTGAGGAGCCGAATCCACCGAGCAGGGGACAGCGTCCTTCTACTAGCAGAAGGCATGCCGAGTCAGGCTCTGCGGTCAGGGGGCCCCCACGACATAATAATGCCTGGGGACACATCGACCAACACAGGCTCCCCTAACACTCGAGAGGTACCAGCAAGAGGAGGAAATAGTGCGATCAACAAGTCGCGCCATAGCCAATCACATTTTTGAGACAGTCATGCTTACAACGAAACTGATTTCGACCGAGGGAATGCTGGTCGAGGGCAAGGAGAGAGAGGTGGAGAAAGGAACCCCCCACCAAGAGAAAATAGGCCTGCTAGCCAGAACGCTGGGGGCAGCCTAGGCAACCTAATGTCTTTGACCGTTTAGGTGCTAGCGAGCAAAGGCATAGAGATGACGACTTGAGGGATGTGCCCCAGCGATACCAGACGCAGTGCAGGCTCAAATCGATGCACTGAATCAGGTCGTCCAATAGCTAGTAGGGAGCCAAACATCCCACATCGAGTATGATCGGAGAAGAGGCACTCCATTCATACAAAGAATAGCAATGGCGGAAACCCCTAGCAAATTCAAGATGCCAGTATTGCCCAACTTTGAAGGATATGGGGACCCAGTATCTCATGTGAATAAGTTCGAGATACAGATGGATATCCAGAAGGTGTCGGATGATGCCTGTTGTAGGATTTTTCTGGCCACCCTATCTGATACTGCTCAGGAATGGTTTTTTAAATTCCCTCCTGCTAGCATCGTGTCATGGGAAATGTTCGTGAAGGAATTTTATGGGCAATTCTATGCTGGTGGTATACACCCGACTAAAGCCAACCAACTAGTTGAGATACGCCAGAAGGAGGGAGACTCTTTAAAAGAGTATGTCCAGAGTTTTATGCGAGCGGCAGCTGGAGCTAAAACGATTAGCGATGAGGGAAAGATGATGGCACTTACTGCTGGAGTGCGGCGCCACTCACCCCTCTGGAACAGTTTGAGGAAGAATGGGGGGAAGAGTACCCAAGAATTCCTTGATCGAGCAGACCGGTACATTAAGCTCGAAGAGGCGATTGCCAACAAAGGGAAGTCGCCTGCAAAAGACAAGGGACCAAAGGAAGATCCCTCTAAAGCCGCCAACGGGTCAGATAAACCCAATGGAAACGGCAAAAGCAACGGGAAAAATGGTGGAAAAGGGGCGAACAATGAGCCGTCGACATCCGAGAATAACCGCCCTAAGGGCAATAGGTACAAGCCAAGATTCACCAACTACACGGCCCTTGTCGAAGCAGAGCGGAGGTGTACCAAGCGACCAGCGCCAATAAGGAAGGATATCTCCAAGAGAGATACAACAAAATTTTGTCGTTTCCATAAGGACTATGCTCATGACACCAATGAGTGTAACCAACTGAAAGATGAAATTGAGTTCCTTATCAGACAAGGACACCTAAGGAGGTATGTACGAGCCACTGGAGGTTCTCAGCAAGAGGCTCAAGGAGGCAACGAGTAGGTGCCTGTACGCCAACGCTCGCCACCTTTACAGCCAGCTCCTGTGGCAGGTACATTGCTAACCATCTATGGCAGCCCACACCTTGCAAGAGATAGTGGGAAGGCAAGGGAATGATACGCTCGAACCTTACGCCATGACCAGGACATCGAAATGCTGAATGTGGAGGAGCGAACTCCCAAGAATGCTCGAACAGAGGAAGAGCTGATAACTTTCTCTGAGCTTGACGCTCAGCATGTCTGATTCCCTCATTCAGACCCTCTGGTCGTGGACATCCATATAGTCAACATGATGGTTAAGCGGGTGTTAATAGACACAGGGAGCTCAGTAAATATTCTGTACAAGTCTTCACTGGAAAGAATGAAGTTGTCAGTGAAGGATTTGGAGCCGTGCAACCAAACCATTTATGGTTTTTCTGGTGAAGGGCTCGTGCTAACAAGATCGATCAGGCTCCCAGTCACAGCAGGAACTACACCTGCGAACAGGACATTACTCACTACTTTCATAGTAGCTGATTGTCCTTCTGCATACAATGCTGTGATTGGAAGGCCAATTCTAGTTGACCTGCGAGTCGTAACCTCGATCTGGCACGTCACCATGAAGTTCCCAACTGACGCGGGGATAGGATGCCTACTGGGAAACCAGCAAGAAGCGAGGGAATGCTACAATTCCTCGATTACTAAGGCAAAAAGGGGTGGATCAAGGGAAGGAACCGGAAAAGAGTTGCAATTGGCCGATGAAATAAAAGCCCAATCAGGTGAGCACGTCACCAAATAGGGTGTTGTCCAAAGTGAGGATATAGATTTAGATCCTCGCTTTGGGGATTCTGATGAAGTAAGACCAGTCGAGGACCTCGAGGAAGTCCAACTCGATGAAGCAGATCCGACCGGGTTGTGAAAGTCAGTAAAAACTTAGAGACAACAACAAAGCAAAGACTGGTGGAATTTTTGAAGAGGGACCAGGAAGTCTTTGCCTGGTCGCATAAAGATATGGTTGGAATTGACCCGGCAGTTATCAGCCATCCCCTGAACATAGATAAAAGTTTTCCACCAGTACAACAGAAAAGGAGGTTGCTCGACAAAGACAGATTGAAGGCTTTAAAGGAAGAAGTCGAGAAGTTAAAGGAGAACAGATTCATCAAGGTAGCATTTTATCCATCGTGGGTCTCTAATCCCGTACTAGTTCCCAAGCTGAATGGCAAATGGAGAACACGCGTGGATTTCACAGACCTTAATAAAGCCTGCCCTAAAGATTGTTTCCCGCTCCCAAGGATCGACCAGCTAGTCGATGCCACTACAGGGTACGAGATCCTATCATTCATGGATGCATACTCTGGATACAATCAGATTAGTATGCTCCCACCTGATGAGGATCACACTAGCTTTCGGACCGATACAGGGCTCTACTATTGCAACGTGATACCTTTCAATTTGAAAAACGCTGGTGCGACTTACTAGCGACTGGTAAATCATATGTTTATAGAGCTGATCGGTGTAAACATGGAGGTATATGTTGACGATATGCTGATTAAGTCAAAGAAGGCAGAAGAACACATTGGGGACCTACAAGAGTGCTTCAACATCTTAAATAAATATCAGATGAAGCTGAATCCCCTTAAGTGTTCCTTCAGAGTTGGATCAGGGAAATTTTTGGGATTTATAGTGAATTCACGAGGTATCGAAGCTAATCCCGAAAAGATCAACCCTAGTCGATATGAAATTTCCAACAAAGATAAAAGATGTTCAAAGTTTAACCGGGAAGATTGCTGCTCTAAGTAGATTTATCTCTAAATCCACAGACAAGTGAGTCCCATTTTTTAATCTACTTAGGGGAAATAAAAAATTCGAGTGGACAGAGGAGTGCGAGTAGGCTTTCCAGGCTCTAAAGTCTCATATGTCGCAGCCACCGATTTTATCTAAACCGGTTGAAAAAAAAATACTTTGTTCATCTATTTGGCAGTCACAGAATATGCTGCTAGTGCTATCTTGGTAAAAGAGGAGGAACATGTGCAAAAAAATGTGTATTATATAAGTGTTTACCAAGTTTTTCGGAAACTACAATAATAAAAGATAAGAGAGGCCAAAGAGAAAGGGTTTAGAAGTTGTAAGCCAGATTTTTACGTGGTTGGGGTGTTAATGAGCCTTAGTCCACGAGACAGTTGTATTAGAGCCTAGAGAATCTATCACAATGGAGTTGTCTGCCAGTTTCAGCAGAGTAACTGTATATATTCCAAAAAGAGATCCCTTCTCCAGTGCTCTATTACATGTATTTATAGGTTCACACGTGCACTGGGCTTGGGCCAAGCTGTCCCGGGCCCAATAAAGGTATAAATATTGTTGGCTCCTCTATCAGAAGCCCAATACAAAGGATTAAAATATAATTAGAAAAATATTAATCTGAGCCCACTGGGCCAGCCCAAACCATATCTATCATGTGACAAATAGGAGCTTTGGTTTGGGCATTTCGAGTTACAAGGTAGATTCAGGGGACAAGTTCGGTCAGAGCAGTGGCGACGCAGGTCTGAACCAATGGCGTACAATCTCAAGGTGGCCTTTTCTGCAGGTGAAACCTGGGTCAACTCCCACGCTTTATGTGACGAAGTCAGGGTCACGGATGCTTTATCTTGCCAACCTTGGAGAACTGACCCGGGTTCGTTTACCCATGTCCCTCTCCGTTCGTCGAGGTCTCGTACCATTTACCATGGGCCCGGACCATTTACCAGGAGCCCAAACCGTTTACCAGGCTTCGGGATCATCCACGTCGATCCCGACTGTTATCCGGAAGCCAAACATACCATCTCCCAGATGACCGTCCCGGGCAATACTCCCCGAACGCCTTTTGAGCCTCGCCCAGAATCGAGTCATCAAAATCTATTATACTTCTTGCCAAACGGGCTTGGGATGGGCCCAAACTCATTTGGCCAGCCCGTGGGCCTAAAGCGCGGACCCGGGCGCCTGGCAGGAAATGGGGATAACATTTACCCCCCAATCCTTCATCCGGGCTTGCGCGGTGGAGGCTTTTCTTAGTCCCGGATCCTCTCAGCATTCTTCCTGGTTCCTTCTCAGAGCAACTGGTTCGTGGCAAGGGGCACTGCATGCTGGACGACTGTGGAGCGCGGACCATTTACCAGGGTCCGGGTTCATTTACCACTGTCTCGGTTCATGACGAGGGGTACACGTGTCTCCTAGAAACTGTTGCATCGATGGCACTTGACCCTCAAAGGTCAACAACCACCTCAAGGGTCGCTAGGCTAGAGCTACTATGTCAGCTCAGATCACG
This sequence comes from Humulus lupulus, assembly GCF_963169125.1. Lineage (NCBI taxonomy): Eukaryota > Viridiplantae > Streptophyta > Magnoliopsida > Rosales > Cannabaceae > Humulus > Humulus lupulus. Next base: position 163,588,919 of record NC_084793.1, on the reverse strand, counting down.
AAGCGTCCCATCCACACGGGCGCTTTCCATTATTACTTCTGCGACAAGGAGGACTGTAGGATGGGGCGACCTTTGAAGAGCCTCTCTCTCTGGGACGTCGGATCGGAGTGGCGTGGATCGTACCTTGGGGGTACCAGGATCCAGCACTCGAGTGGATCCATTAATGCCCCTGCACGATCCTAGACCGTCCGATGGGGGGACCAATCCCAACCGTTAGATTAAAAATCAGTGCCTGGGCTATTATAAATACCCCCCAGGCTTTCATTTGAAACCTTTACACTCTCGAGCCAGTCAGAGAACTCGAAGGATTTGTTTATGACCGAGCTTGCCGATGATATCCTCCACCATCTGCTCCACCTACGCCGTCGCCTTTTTCCTACGATTTCGATATCTGCACCCTTGCCGGAGCAGACGCCACCAGCCTGCCCTCTTGACGAGCTGCTAAAACGTCTCCACCAGTTCAAGACTGAGATTATGTCGTCCTTGCCACCGGAAAACCACCATTTTTCACGACCAGCAACTTACAGTAAGTTTCCATGCCTTTCGCCTTTGCACCTTTATATGAATACAAATGTTGATTTCCTGTCATTTTGCTTATCTGCTTAGGCTGCTAGACCTTGCCTGCGTTTAGAATTAATGTTGGGGAAAGACAGCCTGGTCCGGGTCGCTCTGGGCCCTTTTTGGGTCCGGGTGATTCCTAGACAAGTGGCGATGGGCTGGCTTAGGAGTGTAGCCTATTTTTCGTTCCCGATTAGGATCTTGCAGATCCCTGGTGATCCCAGATTTGATCCGAAGGGGACTCTTCCAAGAAGTTCATAGGAGAGCCCCCGTACCTTAACCAACCTTCTTGGGTTTTGGTACTGACTGCTTGGTTGGTTTCTCTATTTTGCTCCCAAATCACTAGCCATGACATCGGGCGTCACCCTTCATTCGAAGGAGGAAGTTAACAAGGCCCCTTTCACTCTTCCCGGGCCCAAGACCACCAAAGGCAACAGGTGGGAGATGGATGTGGTGTCGAACTTGTTCCGGAACTATCAGATGTTGTACACCCTATAAAAGCACTTGGGCGTGGAGTCGACTCCCGGACTGTTCCATAACCGCCTGGCCAGGAAAGAGGAGAGGGCCACACCTCCATGAACAGGTTCGGGGCCTGGAGCGTGGGTCACATCAGTGCAGGGGCTACGCTCCCGCTCCATGATTACTTCGTGCGGTTCCTGACGTTCGTGGGGATCACGCCCTTCCAGCTTTTCCCCCAAGCGTACCGATTGCTTGTGGGATGGCACGTCTTTTGCTTCACGAGGGAGATCCTGGAGCCGACCCCCGCAGAAATCTTGTACTTCTACAAGATGGAGCCGCAGGTCAACATCAAGGACAAGACCCTGGACGGCTTCTACAGGCTCAAACCGCGAGGCAACTACCCTGCTCCCACCAGTACCTGGAAGCATCCCCCGGACGTCCGACACTATTGGTTCATGACGTCCGGGTTCCTCATAGAGAAGAACCCCGCACTGATGTTGGACTTCCAGCGAGTGGGTAAGTGGTTTCCCCGTCCCTTTTTCTTGTCTTTGTCCTCTTTTCTTCCTCTTTTTCTTTTAGTCTCACCACATCATCTCGGGTGGCAGGACCCTTTGCCCAGACTCCCCTCACCCAGTTCATCCTGGATCAGAAGAAGCTTTACTCCAAGCTAAGCACGGAGGACCTGGACGTGGGGGGCTACTTCAACACTGACAACCTCCGAGTGATCGGAATGGTCGCGGCCCACCAAACGATCCATGCCCCGAGCCTCCGGGGGATACAATGCGAGAAAGACCCCGCGCTGAGAGAGGAGCTGGCCCTGCAACACATCAGGTTCGTAGAGGCTGCGGCATTAGCGGACGCAGCCAAGTGACAGAGGCACCAAGCTCAGCCGAGGGAGGTGGCCACCTCCGATGTGACGCCCCACGTCACTATGGTTGCTTTCTGGAATGACGACTGGCCCTACAAACCAAGACAAGTCTTTCCAGCGTGCTTTTTCCTCACTTGCACACTTCCTGGGAAAACTTCCCAGGAGGTCACCCATCCCTAGATTACTCCAGGCCAAGCACGCTTAACCATGGAGTTCTCAAGTGATGGGCTACCGAAAAGAAGATGCACCTTCCTGATATAGGTAGTACCAATCAATCCATTTAAGCCATCTTCAACTGTGTAGTCCCATACCTACACAGTCTTAGAATCATCACACTTGACCTTCCCCAGGCGATGTGGGATTGTACAGCTTACCCGGTCTTTTCCCATATGGATCACGGGATTCTGACTGTCACAATCGCCCCCCCTTACGGGCCCGACGTCCCTGTCGGCCACACTTCCGGCTGGGTCAAGGCTCTGATACCATTATGTGACGCCCCACGTCACTATGGCTGCTTTCTGGAATGACGACTGGCCCTACAAACCAAGACAAGTCTTTCCAGCGTGCTTTGTCCTCACTCGCACACTTCCTGGGAAAACTTCCCAGGAGGTCACCCATCCCTAGATTACTCCAGGCCAAGCACGCTTAACCATGGAGTTCTCAAGTGATGGGCTACCAAAAAGAAGATGCACCTTCCTGATATAGGTAGTACCAATCAATCCATTTAAGCCCTCTTCAACTGTGTAGTCCCATACCTACACAGTCTTAGAATCATCACACTTAACCTTCCCCAGGCGATGTGGGATTGTACAGCTTACCCGGTCTTTCCCCATACGGATCACGGGATTCTGACTGTCACATCCGAGGAGCTGGAAGCCCTCTTCGATGAGGGACAGCCGAATACGGGGACCTCCGGGGCTAGCGTATCAGGGCGAGGTAACTCACCTATGATTTTGACTTCTGCTCCCCAAGTTGGGGACTTAGCTAGGGATAGGCTAGCACACCGAGGCCCCATGTTTGGGGGTGACGGGGAAATGAGACCTTCGTCTCCCATTCCCGTAGGCTCAGAAGCCCTCATGTACTTTTCCAGGTTTCTCCAATACGGGAACTTTCTACACCCGGATGACATGGGGGACCGAGTCTACTCTTTTGTGTTAGATGAATTGAGTCAGGTCTGGGGCCTAAATAAGGGTTCGTCCCGGGCCACTCTTAGTCTTGACTTCCTTGTTTGCTTGTTAATTGTACTAACTATTTTTTATTTGTGTTTATTTCAAAAGACTCCGATATATCCGACCCCGTGGATAAGATGAAGCAGCTCCTCGAGACCCGGGCCGCAAAGGCGAGGACCGCGACCAAGAAGGCTGCCAAGAAAGCGTCTAAGGAGACGCCAGGGCCGAAGCTTCAACCTAGCAAGGAGACGCTAGGGTCGAAGCTTCAACCCAGCAAGGCGGCCCTGGCAACGGTTCCGATCACGCCGTTGACTCGGCGACTGTCCCCGACCTTCCCGCTCACCCCCTGGTGATTAACCTGGAGCTGGAACCAGTGGCAAGCCAGAGCTCTGGGAAAAGATCTGTGGACTTGGGCACAGAGGAGGAAGAACCAAGAAACAAGAGGGTCCGGACGAGGCGGGCTGGTTCAGCTGGGGAGTCGTTCAAGGAGAGTCACCTTGCCGCTAAAGACCTTCCGACAGCACCGACTCTTCCTGTCCACCTGGCCTTACCTGAGGAGGGGGAGGCCATCTTGCGGGATGAGCAGTCCAAACTCATTTCCGGGACCTAAGAGAGTGGCCGGGAAAGGAGGGAGGAGGTTTACAAGGCCTTGATGATTCGTCGTCAGGTTGAATTCACTGATCGCCCGGCAGCCTTTAGTGCCCCTCAGCAAATCGTGGATCGGCTGGTTGTCGAGACAGGTTTCTGCCCCAAGCTAGGGCAGAACACGGCCCCATTCGCGGTGAGTCTGCTGGATCAAGTGGGGAACACCATGTCCAATCTCCAACTAAAATGATATGCCACCATCACCAACCAGGACATGTTGTTCATTTCCCAAGCTCTCCGCCACCAAGCCACCGCTGTAAGTTTGCTTTGCATTTCCTCTTTCTCCTTTTCCTTGCTCAGTAAGGACTCTTCTAACTTTTCTTTGTTCCAAGATGCTCTATTATCCCATCAGAATGCCGACCTGGTGGCCGAGGCTGCCATGAGGATGGAGACGCTCCAGCTGGAGCTGGAGGTGGTCGTGAATCAAAGAGAAGCCGCAAAGGAGGCCTTGGCCAAGGAGACAGCCCAGGCCAAAGCACCCCTGGCCAATGCGGTTGCTCAGGCCGAAGCGGACCGCGCAGAGTTCCACCGGGTCAAGTTTCAGCTTCAAGAGGCTTTTTCCTGGAAAGAAGCCAAGGCTAGTGAGCGGATAGCCAATCTGGAGGCAGAGCTTCTCCGAGTAAAGGCTTCGCAGGAAGCGGCTGTGACTTAGTCGATCCAGGACCGGGAGAGGGTCAAAGGTCTGGAGACCCGGATCCATGAGCTGGATGGCTTTCTTCACAAGGAGGTGAAGGCGCACGAGGAGACCCGCTGCGAAAAAGAGCAGGCGGATGCCATGCTGGGCGTCACCTTCAATGAGGCCATCTATATGGCCTGGGTCCAGGACAAGAACATGAACCTCCTGGTCTATCCTGACCCTGCCACGAAGAGAGCCAAATTTGAGGCCAAGGAGAAAGCTGACGTGGAGCCCCTGGATGATGAAGAGGCAGATGGAGCCATCCCAGAGGCATCAGGACCTGGCGAAGTCTAGACCCGGATCTTCTTTTTGTTTATAATTTTGTAATACTTTTACGGACGCGCATGCGTCTAAGAAAATTTTTGGTGTTTTATCCACTTTATTTTTTGCTTATTACTTTCCTGTTTCCACCCGCTAACTTTCACTAAGTGTTTCACCACCGTGCATGAATGAGCCGAGTGTTTGGTCCCGGTTCCAATGACCTGGACTAGATTATTCCTGACTTTAATTTATCAACTCACTCTAATCCTACTACTCAGGTTCCAATGGCTTGGCCCATTAGAGAGTTGATAATTATCACTGAATCTATTCATCCAGCTCCCAATGTTGAAAATTTGACGGTCTGGACCATCAAGGTTTAGTCGATTAGCTTATTTTGAAACCTAGACTAGGTTCCCACGGCCTGGGCCATTTATAATACTAATTTTACACAACTTACACCTGGGACCCGCGCCCTAATAGTCGTGAGCTATTGTGGAAGCGACGCGGATGGATACTCTGTTGTTTGGGGCCGTGCATGGTCGACCGACAGTTAGGATACGGGCTAGCCCATACGTCCTACTGGATATTTTTACCCCCCGGACAGCGTTCATTCGGGGCGCGACCATGCCTGAGCCTTGGTCCTTTTTATCATACCCCCGGATAGCGTTTGTCCGGGGCGGGACCAGGCCTGAGCCTTGGTCTTTTTTATCATACCCCCGGACAGCGTTTGTCCGGGGCTGGACCAGGCCTGAGCCTTGGTCTTTTTTATCATACCCCCAGACAGCATTTGTCTGGGGCGGGACCAGGCCTGAGCCTTGGTCCTTTTTATCATACCCCCGGACAGCATTTGTACAGGGCGGGACCAGGCCTCAGCCTTGGTCCTTTTTATCATACCCCCAGACAACGTTTGTCTGGGGCGAGACCAGGCCTGAGCCTTGTGTCACTTGAGGGGTATCTTCGGTATGAACAAATACCACATGGGGCACAAGGCTCATCCCTGGTCCCGCCCCGGACAAACGTTGTCCGGGGGTATGATAAAAAGGACCAAGGCTCAGGCCTGGTCCCGCCCCAGACAAACCATGTCTGGGGGTATGATAAAAAGGACCAAGGCTCAGGCCTGGTCCCACCCCGGACAAATGCTGTCCGGGGGTATGCTAAAAAGGACCAAGGCTCAGGCCTGGTCCCGCCCCGGACAAACGTTGTCCGGGGGTATGATAGAAAGGACCAAGGCTCAGGCATGGTCCCGCCCCGGACAAACGTTATCCAAGGGTATGATAAAAAGGACCAAGACTCAGGCCTGGTCCCGCCCCGAACAAACGCTGCCCGGGGGTATGATAAAAAGGACCAAGGCTCAGGCATGGTCTCGCCCAGGACGAACGCTGTCCGGGGGGTAAAAATATCTAGTAGGACGTATGGGCTAGCCCATATCCTAACTGTCGGTCGACCATGCACGACCCCAAACAACCGAGTATCTGTCCGCGTCGCTTCCACAATAGCTCACAACTATTAGGGCGCGGGTCCCAGGTGTAAGTTGTGTAAAATTAGTATTATAAATGGCCCAGGCTATGGGAACCTAGTCTAGCTTTCAAAATAAGCTAATCGACTAAACCCCGATGGTCCAGACTGTCAGATTTTCAACATTGGGAACTGGATGAATAGATTCAGTTATAATTATCAACTCCCTAATGGGGCAGGCCATTGGAACCTGAGCAGCAAGATTAGAGTGAGTTGATAAATTAAGTCAGGAATAATCTAGTCCAGGCCATTGGTTCCAGCTCTCAATGAAAGCACCAAAATGTTTACCGAGTTTTTCGGAAACTACAATAATAAAAGATAAGAGAGGCCAAAGAGAAAGAGTTTAGAAGTTGTAAGCCAGATTTTTACGTGGTTGGGGCGTTAATGAGCCTTAGTCCATGAGACAGTTGTATTAGAGCTTAGAGAATCTATCACAATGGGGTTTTTTGCCAGTTTTAGCAGAGTAACTGTATATACACCAAAAAGAGATCCCTTCTCTAGTGCTCTGTTACATGTATTTATAGGTTCATAGGTGCACTGGGCTTGGGTCAGGCTGACCCGGACCCAATAAAGGTATAAATACTACTGGCTCCTCTATCGAAAGCCCAATACAAAGGATTAAAACATAAAAGAAAAATATTAATTTGAGCCCACTGGGCCAGCCCAAACCATATCTATCATGTGGCAAATAGGAGCTTTGGTCTGGGCATTTCGAGTTACGAGGTAGATTCAGGGGACAAGATCGGTCAGATCAGTGGCAGCGCAGGTCTGAACCAACAGCGTACAATCTCGAGGTGGCCTTTTCTGCAGGTGAAACGTGGGGACAACTCCCACGCTTCATGTGACGAAGTCAGGGCCACGGATGCTTTATCCTACCAACCTTGGAGAATTGACTTGGGTTTGTTTACCCATGTCCCTCTCCGTTCTTTGAGGTCCCATACCATTTACCATGGGCCCAGACCATTTACCAGGAGCCTGAACCGTTTACTTGGTTTCGGGATCATCCACGTCGATCCCGACTGTTATCCGGAAGCCAAACATACCATCTCCCAGATGACCGTCCCGGACAATACTCCCCAGACGCCTTTCGGGCCCCCCCCCCAGAATCGGGCCGTCGAAATCTATTATACTTCTTGCCAAGCGGGGCTGGGCTGGGCCCAAACTCATTTGGCCAGCCCGTGGGCCTGAAGCGCGGACCCGTGCGCCTGGTAGGAAACAGGGATAACCATAAGCAAAAGGCTAATAGGAGCAGAAATGCGGTATTCGCTCATTGAGAAATTATCCTAATGCTTGATCTTAGCCTTCAGAAAGCTGTGACCATACTTCCAAGCTCACCCCATCACAGTATTAATCAACCAGCCTCTACGGCAACTCCTACAAGAACCCGAAGTCTCTGGTCAATTATTGAAATGGGAAGTTGAACTTAGACAGATTAATATTTCTTACTTGCCACGAGCAGCAATAAAGGGACAGGTTCTGGCAGACTTTGTTGCAGAGTTCACTGGACTTCAGGACACTGAATCGATAGAAGAGCCTTAGCCTCAGAGCCAAACTCCTGCTTGGAAATTATTCACAGATGGTTCTTCCAACGAGCACAACGCTGGAGCAGGTGTGATTTTAATCACACCTGAAGGGCATAGATTCCACTGCGCAATCATATTCGACTTTACAACATCTAATAATGAAGCCGAATACGAAGCTTTGCTCGCAGGATTACGATTAGCCAAGGATATGAATATAAAGTCGCTTGAAATCTATAGTGACTCCCAATTAGTGGTTAATCAAATTACTAGAGAATATCAAGCCTGAGGTCTAAAGATACTTGCTTACTTGAACAAAGCAAAGGATTTCTTGGCACAATTTGAAAAATATACTCTCTAGCAAGTACCTCACGACTAGAACTCAAACAATGATGATTTGGCCAAATTAGCAAGTGCAAAGGATGCTGACACCTTGAATATAGTGCATGTTGAATGGCTATCCACCCCAAGCATCAAAATAGAAGAAACCTTTCTGGTAATTCAAACAGCAGACACATGGATGGCACCCTTTATTGAGTACTTGGCGCATGGTGTACTATCGACGGATAGAAACAACGCAAGAGCCCTCCAGAGGCAATCTGCTCGGTTTATCCTGGTCGACGGAATTTTATACAGAAGGGGGTACTCAATGCCACTCCTAAGGTGGGTTTCAAAAGAAAAGGCCAAAGAATTAATGAGAGAAGTCCATGAAGGTTTCTGCGGGGATCATGCTGGGGGGCAAAGTTTATCTAAAAAGATCCTAAGGCAAGGATACTTCTGGCCAACGATGAATGAAGGCTCTGTGGATTTCGTTCGAAAATGCGACAAGTGTCAGATATTCTCCAAGATACCATGAACAGCCCCTAATGAGCTAAAATAGATGCAAAGCCCGTGGCCATTCGCAGTGTGGGGGATAAATTTGATTTGGTCTTTGCCCACAGGAAAAGGCAATGTCAAATATGTTGTGGTTTTTGTTGACTACTTCACAAAATGGGTCAAAGCTGAGCCACTTACAACCATAACGACCAAAAAGGTGCTGGATTTTGTGGTCAAGAACATTGTGTGTCGCTATGGATTACCAAGAAAAATTTTCTTAAACAACGGGACACAGTTTGATAGTGATCTGTTCACAGCTTTTTGCGAGAGGCGTGGGATTATCAAAAGCTTTTCTTCAGTAGATCATCCACAGGCAAACGGACAAGTTGAGGATGTCAATAAGATACTAAAGGATACTCTGAAGAAAAGGCTTGAAGATGCGAAGGGGGCATGGTCAGAGCAGTTGCCTAAAGTCCTCTGGTCATATAGAACATCCCATTGAACAGCAACAGGCCATACTCCATTTTCCTTGGTCTATGGGTATGAGGCTATGATGTCTGTTGAATTAGATATGTCATCACACCGAAGGTTGGCATACGATCAAGACATTAATATCCAGTTATTGATGGAATCTCTGGACTTGGTCGATGAAAGGCGCGAGCAAGCCCAACTCCAAGTAGCAGCTTACCAACAAAAGGTCGCCCGGTACTTCAACTCTAAAGTACATGAAAGAACATTTAATGTGGGAGATTTTGTGCTTGGAAGAGTTTTCCTCAACACTCGTGATCAAGTTGCTGGAATGCTCAGACCTAACTGGGAAGGGCCATACCAAATCAAAGAAGTCCTTCAACAAGGAACCTACAAACTTGCTCGCTTAAATGGAGATCTCATTCCTCGCTATTGTAATGGAGAACACCTGCGCGAGTATTATCAATAAACAGATCTTTTTAAAGAATTGGCTTGTATTAATTTAACTTTTTACAAGCTTATGAACAAGGGTCAGTCAGTCATATGACTGATCGCTTATAAGTGTACGATCATTTCTTGATCACTCGTACAGACATGATTGTCCATTTATTACGAGAAATAAAAGGGACTGTGCGCAGCCAGTCAATCTTGCCAACTATTGTATTTATTACAAGTATTTTCGCATTACGTGTGTTGTTTTGCTATATTATCATTTTTGTATACATCTTTATTATGAGCAGTGATGTTCAAACAAGTTTTGGACAAGGCAAGTGACTGAGGACCTTAAGCTCCTTTATCACTTGGGGGCATATAAGGTATCTAGTAAGCAAAGCATATCGACAAGTATATGTAAACACACGAGCAAATTAAGTGAAAGCATGCTACGGTACTTAGAGTATTTTTCAAAGTTTTTTTTAAATTTTGTTAAATCAAACCAAAGTGTTATGCTAAGTTCAGTCATGCAAACAAGATGTTGTAATATATTGCAAGTATTATAATATCTAACTATTTAAAGTAAATTGTTTTACACCGCGAACAGTTACTGCTCAGATGTAATTCTCTGTTTAAAAGAAAAAGATGCCCGTGCAGCAAAAAATATATTGTCTTGACACTACGAACCGAGGTCCGTGTGTCCCAAGTTATAAATTTAAATAAAAAAATAGAAGAAATTATGAAGTAGGAGGATCTTAAGGAATTTTCCGGTCGACAGAGTCCCCAATTTCCTCGTCTACACCATTGATGCCTGTAGCCAAAGAGATTTCGGGGGATGCTGGAACTTTTGCTCTCTCCTCCTCTTCAAGATGAGCCAGGCACCTGTTTAGCTCAAACTAACTCATACAGTCTGGTAGATAGCTAAAGTCTACCCCACGGTTATTCTTCCAGAACACATAGAAGCATTTAAAAGTGGCTCCCTTGTACTTCTCCAGGTTATTAGCATTGGTCTCCTCGAGCTCTTTGACATGTTCCTCCAACCCCTCAGTCTCCTTTCTGCTGATGACTAGATCATCTTGAAGCTTAGAGGCCTCCTTGAAATTAATCAAAGAAGCCTCCTTGTACTTCTCTTTAGCTTCAATGGCTTTGGTCAAGGCAGCCCGGTGCTGTTTCAGCTCTTTGGCTAGCTTGGCCTTCTGTACGAGTAGTTCAGCATTTTTATTCTTGGCTGCCTCGAGCTACTCGGTGTATTTGACCTCAGTCGTCTTAAGCTTCTCAGCATGTTTATCCTCAGATACTCTGAGCTGTTCACCAAGCCTCTTCTCGTATTGAGCAATCAATGCCCCCGAGCGGCGCCAGCCAGCGCTCATGGTTAGAACTCCCTGCAACCAGAAAAAAGATAAAATTGTTAGTGGAAATAAAGTAACAAGATAAACAAATAAAGCTCAACAAAAAATGACAACTTATGCGAAGCACTTCGTTCAACGCACAGTTGAAGATCTGCTCGACTTCCATGGAGTCAATATTGTTGACGGCTGCGTCGGAACCTCGATAGCTTTGTCAGCCTATCTATGGCCGAGCTGAGAGCCATGTTCATCAAAGCCTCTCCTGTCTGATCAGGAGGGGTTTGGTCAATGAGAGTTGGAGGAGTTTGGTTGGCAGGCGCTGGTGGACGTGTCTGGTCCTCGGGGGCTGGTGGAGATGGCTGGTCGATGGGAGCTGGAGGAGGTGTTGTTTCCCTGGAAGGAACTGGTACTAGAGGATCCCTGGTTTGAGCCTTTTTCGTCAGAGGTTTGCTGCTGCTTTCCCCATGATGTTGCCTGCTCCCCTTTTTCTTGCTCGCAGGAGCACCTGGGTCAGGTTCGCTATTCAAGTTGAATGGATCTTCAGCAGACATGACTACAAAATAGAAGCGAACAGTCAGGCAATATAGATGGAGAGACCTACTAAATCAAGGAAATAAGATCAAAGAAATTACAAGTAAAATACCCGAGCTACAACTACTGGTCGCTACATTACTTATTGTACTACTGCTACACTCACTCTCTACCTTGAAGAAGTCTGAATTTAAATTAGGTGTGTATTTAAAGTTGTCGTCCCCGTCAAATAAATGACAGGGAATGGGAAAACTGTCTAAGAGTGAGAAGTCAGTACCGTTCTCATCCGAAGACTGAAGAATAGGCTCGGGATGCTCAGAAGCCTTCTGCTTTCCCTTTCCTTACTGGGCAAGGACAACCGCTGCTCGCGGGGTGCTGGATGGTTCCCTGATGGTCACTCCTGTTGCCATCCTCAGGGGTTGTGACACATCTTGTTGCTGCTCAAGAACTTCTCCCCCAGTAGCACTTCTTGCGGTTGATTCCCTCACATCCTGGTGAGGAGCCAGAAGGCCAACCAGTCTTAGATTGGTCTCCGTGACTAGCTCTTTGACACTTTTTTCAATATTTGTCATGCTGGTCAAAGATGATGCTCGTATTTCCATTTCTGGAGTGGGGACTGGTCGATGCCATGGACCTGAATGACACCAAAGTTCTAAAGAATGTGTAGAAAAGCTAAAGGAAATTGAACGACCAGTGAGTAAATAATTTACCTCCTTTAGTGAAGGCCAGATTGTTGGCGACCAGGTTTGGTGTTAAAAAGTACTCCTGGAAGTACTTTCCCACGTTGGGCTTGTGGGTAATGTCACTCAGGAAGGTGCGAGCAGATTCCTGGTGGTAGAAGTGGAAGAGCCCCGTGTTGTTGTGATTGAGGTTGGACTTGAGATCGAATAAATAATTGATCTCGTGTGGCGTAGGAACGGGCCACTTCTTGTGCTTATAAAGAATATAGAGAGCAGAAAGCACTCTATATCCGTTTGGGGTGATTTGAAAGGGAGCGACCTCGAAATAATTGGCCACCCCCTAGAAGAACGGATGAAGAGTCAAGGTTCCCCTGCCTCAATGTGATACCTCAACCAGGCGCCCCAGGCTGGTTTGCCCACTGGTCAATTGAAGGCTTGATTAGGGTTATCCCAGGGAGTCTGTACTTCTTGAGATAATTCCCTACCATCCTAGCTGTAATAACACTAGGAGGTACTACGTACCATTCAACCTCTGGTCGAAGCACGTCTCAAAGTCGGGCTTTTGCTTGAATTTCTGGCTAGGAAGTGTTCTCATGTTGAGGGCTAGTCGAAGGATTTTCAGCCTGAGGAGCAGGTTGATTGGCAGGAGGTTGGGTTGTTTTCTTTTGTAATGACCCAACTATTTCTAAGACCTTGGTCCATTAAAAGTACTATACATAGCCCCTATTTTTGAGAAAAAATACATAAGGAATATTCATAACTTTATTAAAAACTCCAAAGTAAATTTTGAAATACATAAATGAGCGGTATGGGATCCCATTTTTTTAAAAATAAAACAGAACTTTAAATTTAAATGAAGATGTTTACAAAACTAAATGCGGAAAATACATAAAAACATAATTTAAAGAGACTAAATAAAAATAGCGTCATCCTCGAATCGTCACGTAGTCCATCGAATCCCTTCATCCTCAATACACAAGTCAAGCTACCAAGAATCCTTCCGCCTCCATATCTATTTTCCTGCATTACATAAAATAAAGGAGTGAACCTAATGCCCAGCAAGGAAAATTTACTAACACGTGTAAGCATAAAACTATATCATAAACATATGACTACAAATAAAAACAAGTATTACAATGGCCATCATACTTCTTAGGGCTTGCTAGCTAGGCAATCATATGCCCATAAATTTATGGGGCTGGTTATCTAAACAAGTCATATAAATTTATGGGGCTCGTTATCTAAACAAATCATATGCCCAAGAAATATATTATTGGGACTTGTTATCTAAACAAGTTATATGTTTGTTATCTAAACAAATTATATGCTTGTTATCTAAACAAATCATATACTCAAAAACCAAAATCATATCATACACAAACATATCAAAACATAAATGCACATAAAATCTATCCTATTTTCCTTACCAACACCGGCATATTTGAGAACAAGGACGGGATTTGGAACACTCCTAAAATCAACAATAAGAATGGTAAGTACTTCTAAAGAGAAGAGATGATAAAGAAGAGAACTAAACAAACAAGAAGAAGCTTACCAAAGAGAAACCTTAAGTTCAAAGAACTTAAATACCTACCCAAGAATTGAAAACAACGAGTTAGGACTTGAGTAAAGAAAACTAAAGAACCATACAGAAATGAACTTAAGAATAAGAATACCTTTGGATATACTAGAACCGATCTACACCTCGATATTGAAAATGCACTCTATATCTCAAGTGTTTATAAAGCTTAAGATGATAAAGCTTTTATCCCAAACCCAAGTGTATCACTCTATAGTAACCCTAGCAGCTTGAAGGCTCTGAACACAGCTTGAAGAATGAGAGAAATGGCTGGGTACTAGGTCCTATTTATAGAGTTCAAGGTGTGAAAATATCTCCTTTTAGCTTGAATAAAATAATGAATATTAATTGAAAAATATTTGAATATTCGTTCAACAGGTGCTTAAGACTCGGTCAAAAACGTTCAGAGGCAAGTCAAGAGGTTAAAGGATGAATCAAGCTTGATTTCTACAACGTTTGAAAATGTGGTCCTAGGGCTGATATATCGCCCACCCTAGGCGATATATTTCCTGGCTCTATGTCCAGAGTGCTCGTGGTTTATTTTGTTCGAAGTTGACGTGTTTTTCGTATCTCCCGTGTGGCGATATATCGCCCATATAACTGGAATATATCGGCATAGGTTGAAATATTAGACACGTAATTGCACTTTATCAGCTTAATTTGAATTAGATAAACAACTTTGACTGAGTCATAATACGATCTTAAATCTTCTGGAAGGTTTTAGAGCTTCTAGATCTTTCTTTTTAATTAAACTATTCATCAAAATACTTAATCCTTAATAATCATGCACACAACAAGTGCCATGATCTTATTAGTTCTATCTAAACCTTATAGTATAATAAATAACATCTTTATAATTAGCTATATTAATCAAACCTTATGTTATAATTACTTAAACTATAGGTTAAACTTATAAAATCTATAAGCGTTGCTACGAGTGTTTGACTAAGTCCCTGCTTGAACCAAAAACCACAGTAACTATCATACTATAACTACTACTAGCTACTACTACTACTACTACTACTACTATCTAACTAGCTAAGTAAAGTTCTGAGACTCTATATTCTTCCTTACTAAAAATAATTTCGTCCTCAAAATTTACTTACCAAACAATTCTGGATACCGTGCTAACATGTCTTCCTCCAACTCCCACGTTGCCTCCCATTCAGAACTATTACTCCATAAGACCTTGACTATCGGAATACTCTTGGGTTGTAATTCCTTCATCACTCTATCTAGGAGGCTAACCGGTCGTTCCTCGTAACTCAAGTCTTTCTGGAGTGCTATCATATCATACTTGAGGAGGTGAGATGGGTCTGACACATATATTCGTAGCATCGAGATGTGGAACACATTGTGGCTATCTGCTAGAGCTGGCGGTAAGGCTAATCTATATGCAACTGCTCCCACTTTGTCCAATATCTCAAAAGGACCTATAAACCGGGGACTAAGCTTGCCTTTCTTCCCAAACCGCTTCACACCTTTCATAGGAGATATCCTTAAGAAGACTTGTTCTCCGACTTTGAATTCCACACCACACCGCTTGGCATTCGCATAACTTTTCTGACGGCTCTGAGCAACGATCATACATTTTCTAATCAGTGCTACTGCATCTTGAGCTTCTCTAATAGCTTCGGGTCCAAGAAGTTGCCTGTCTCCTACCTCGTCCCAATGTAATGGCGATCGACACCTCCTTCCATAAAGTAACTCATAAGGCACCATCCCGATCGTTGACTGGTAGCTATTGTTGTAGGAGAATTCTATTAATGGCAAATACTTATTCCATGATCCTCCGAAATCAAGTACACAAGCATGCAACATATCTTCCAGAATCTGTGTGGTACGCTCGGACTGACCGTCTGTCTGAGGATGAAATGCCATGCTAAGACTTAGCTTGGTACCCATGGCTTGCTGCAAGCTTCCCCAAAATCTCGATGTAAACACTAATCCTCTATCAGATACTATTGTCTTAGGGATTCCATGCAGTCGTACTATTTCTTGGACATAAATGTTTGCGTATTGATCTGCTGTATATGAAGTCTTAACAGGCAGGAAATGAGCTGACTTGGTTAGTCTATCTATTACTACCCAAGCCGAATCATGTTGCTTATTTGTTCATGGCAAACCCGTCACGAAATCAATGGCTATATCGTCCCATTTCCATTATGGAATGCTAAGTGGTTGCAATAAGCCTGTAGGCCGCTGATGTTCTGCTTTTACTTGCTGGCATACTATACATTTAGACACAAACTCTGCTATATCTTTCTTCATTCCTGGCCACCAATATATTTCCTTAATGCCGTGAGTCATCTTGTTCGACCCTGGGTGAACCGAGTATGGGGTATTGTGCGCTTCTTCTAAAATCTTCATCTTAATCCCTTGATCATTCGGCATGAATACTCGATCATTATATCTCAATAACCCCGGTCACGATATTGAGAAATCTGTGGCCTTTCCTTCTTTAACTGCATCCATATGTACTACTAATGTGTCATCATGCCTTTTCCCAATCCGTATTTCTTCTAACAGACTTGACTGGATAGACAAGTTAGCCAGCTTACTGATGACTACTTCTATTCCAGCACTAATGAGCTCCTGTTGTAGCGGCTTTTCTATTCTAGCTAATGCTGCTAGACTTCCATAACTCTTCCTACTTAGCACATCAGCAACTACGTTTACCTTTCCTGGGTGGTATAGAATTTCACAGTCATAATCCTTCACTAGTTCTAACCACCTGCGCTGCCTCATGTTGAGCTCCTTCTGAGTGAAGAAATACTTTAAGCTTTTGTGGTCCATATAAATCTCACACCGTTCTCCGTAAAGATAATGGCGCCAGATTTTTAACACAAAGATCACCGCTGCCAACTCCATATCATGTGTTGGATAGTGTTGCTCATACTCCTTCTGCTGCCTTGAGGCGTAGGCTATCACTTTGTCATTCTGCATCAGCACACAACCCAACCCTTGCTTCGATGCATCACAGTAGACTATAAACTTGTCGTTGGGTGTCGGTACACAAAGTACTGGTGTTGAGCATAGCTTATCCTTAAGCAACTGGAAGCTCTCTTCACACTTATCAGTCCAGTTGGACCTTTGATGTTTCCGGGTCAGGTTAGTAAGCGGAGTGGCTATCTTAGAAAAGCCCTCTACAAACCTCCGATAATAACCTACTAATCCCAGAAAGCTTCTTACCTCTGATGCATTCTTTAGTCTTGGCCAATCCTTCACAACCTCTACCTTAGATGGGTCTACTGCAACTCCGTCCTTGGATACAATGTGGCTGAGGAACGCGACTTGCGAAAGCCAAAATTCGCACTTCTTGAACTTGGTGTAAAGTTGATACTCCTTTAGTCGTAACAAGATCAACTTTAAATGTTCCTCGTGCTCGACTTTGTCCCTTGAGTATATCAAGATATTGTCGATGAACACTACGATGAATTTATCCAAGTAGTCCTTAAAGACCCTGTTCATTAAATCCATAAACGCGGCTAGAGCGTTGGTAAGACCAAAAGACATAACTAGAAACCGGTAATGTCCACAACGAGTTCTAAAAGTTGTCTTGGGAATATCCTCTTCCTGTACCTTGAGCTGATGATACCCGGACCGTAAATCAATCTTTGAGAACATGGTCGCTCCTCAGAGTTGATCAAAAAAATCATCAATCCGGGGTAGCGAGTACTTATTCTTAATCGTCACCTTATTCAGCTAGCGGTTGATAAACGAGTTTTAGGCTCGTTTATGGTCCTAGTTTTTAGGCTATTTTTCATTAGTTAGGATTATTTTAGTTCAGAATTATGCTCGTTTGTTCTTGTTTCAGGGTGATTAATGTTAAGTGATGCAAATATTGGAAAGGAGCGAAAATGGAATGAAATCGAGACGGATTTGTGAATTTTGTTGGTTCTGTAAGTAGCGCTACAGCGCCACCTTGGGAGCGTCGTAGCGCTAGGAAGAAATTTTGAAGAGGCTCGGCACTGACTTTAGCGCTACAGCGCTGGTGCCCAGATTTCCCTCATTTCGGCTCTGAGTTTAGCGCTACAGCGCTACAATGGTAGCACTACAGCACTGGTTTCGCGATTTCTGATATATCTGGTTATTTTTTATGGGCAATTCAGTCTTTTCCAGAGGGAACTTTTAGTAGGGATTTTTGGGAATCATATAGGCGACAGAGACAAGGCAAAAGGGGATAACGACGGCTGGAGTAAGAACACCATATTGGAGGATTCGTCCCTGAGTTTTTCATCTTTTTCTTTTAATTTTCATGTTTGTAATTGATCTATCATATGGCTAGAATGAATATCATAGGCTAAATTTTCTTTTAGGGCTTTTATGTGAATCTTTTGGAAACCCTTGTTATGGTTTAATGCAAAATTGATGTTCTCTTCACCTCTTTCAATTCCTTGCAATCAATGTTAATTGTGCGATTATTGATTGATCACCTCTAATTGCTATTTTATGACTCAAATTGAAATCTGAAAAGTGAAATTTGATATGCTTTGATTGTTTGGATGCAAATTTAATTTAGAATGAAAGTATCTAGATTATTTGCCTATTTTCTAAGTTGCGTGGCTAATGCCTTCTACATGATTCAACTTACCATAGAAATATAGGAAGTTGTCATTTAGATTGAATTTCATAAGTCTTGACCAGATTATGAATTGTTTCTGCAACTTATTCTTGAATAGGGAGAAAGGGATATAGATGCTTGCATTAGGAAATAAGAGGGTGGAAAATAGAGGATAATAATTGTCCTAATTGTATTTTCTCTGTTAATTTGTTTAATTCTTCATCGTACTTCGTTAGTATTTTTCTTAGTTTAAAATCTCTTAAAATTGTTTAATCAAATAGAATTAAGAGATTAATTGATTGGTAATTGATAAATCAGTCCTTGAGGACGATACTTGGTTTTTACCATTTTATTACGAACTGCGACTGTGTGCACTTGCACAGCATAAATTTTGCAACAGCGGTAATCTATGCACATCTGCATGCTTCCGTCATTTTTCTTTACAAATAGAACCGATGCTCCCCATGGCGAATGGCTTGGTCTAATGAAACCCAAGTCTAAGAGTTCTTGTAGCTGCATCTTTAACTCCTTGAGTTTGATAGGTTCCATCCGGTATGGTGCCTTTGAGATGGGCTCGGTGCCCGGTACTAGTTTGATTGTGAAGTCAATTTCCCGAGTCGGCAGCAGTCCTGGTAAGTCATCAGGAAATACTTCTGGAAATTCCTTTACAATGTGAACATCTCCAACCTTTAGTGGTGTTTCCTTTACCACATCCGTGATCTGGCTAAAAATGCGTGACATCCTTTTTCTATCATCCTCTGAGCTTTGAGAGATGAAATAAGCGGTGTGTGTAGTCCTGAAACTTTTCCCATATAGCATAGTCTCTAACCGTCAGAAATCTCAAACATCACTTTCTTGCTTTTGCAGTCGATGGTTGCGCCATGCCTTGCTAGCCAGTCCATTCCTAGTATTACGTCGAAGTCTTTGATCTCCAGCTCTATCAGGTCTCCTTCTAGTTCTACATCCTCAATTTTGATCGGTATGCCTCATACTATCCGTGATGATAGAACTACTTCGCCCGAAGGCAACTCTGTTACAAACCTAGTTCTAAAGCTTTCACAAGGTTTGTCTAATTTCTCTATCATTCATAACGAGATATACGAGTGGGTGGCTCCCGAATCAAATAATACAGAACATATATTATTGAGGATAGAAATTTGACCTGTGACCACTTTATTTCTAGCGTCAGCTTCTCCCTGGGTTAAGGCAAAGACTCTGGCAGGAACCATCTTGTTGTCCCTTTTCTCCTTTGGCTTGAGCTGAGGAAATTGCCTCTTTTGGTGACCTTCCTGACCATAGTTGAAGCATCCCTTGGTGTTTGCACGGCACTCACTAGGATGTTTCTTTTGGCACTTAGCACATTGCGAGTATTCTACATAACCTGGCCTATTACCTCCATTGTTCGTCCGTGCCCTTTTATCTTTGTCAGATTGCTTGTTATCAGGATGCCTTCTTTTCTGACTATTACTATTGTTGCTAGACTGATGGCTGTTTTTTTTGTTGTTCCAACCATTCTGAGGTTGATTCTGCTGTTTAGGCTCAGACTTACTAGCTTCCTCCTTACTAACATTTGCCTGAAGCCTTTCTACTTCTATAGCCATTTCTAGGACATCGACATATGTAGTATTTCTCGGGTTTGCTAGCTTAACCCCTAGCTCAATCTTTGGTCGAAGTCTTCTAACGAACTTGGTCACCCTCAGAAATTCAGTTGGAACCATTTATGGTGCAAACTTGGCTAATCGGTCGAACTGCCGAGCATACTCTACTACTGATAAGTTCCCTTGCTTCAGACCAGCGTACTCTTTGACCCTTGTGGCGATGACTACCGAATTGTTCTACTTTTTGTGGAACAGCTCCACAAATCTTGTCCAAGTCATGGTGGCGACATCGTGAGTCTACTAAACTAAGTCCCACCATATTCTAGCATCTTTCTTAAGCAGAGATGAAACGCAGGATATGCGGTTCGCATTGCTGAGACTCATGTGCGCTAGGATCAGCTCCACATTTCTGTGCCATTCTTCCGCCTCGAAGGGGTTTGTTGTCCCTTCAAAGTTTGGAGCGTGTTGCTTATGAAACCGCTCGTAAATTGGCTCCATGTGTTGAGCTAGGTATGGCGCATAGTTTTCCATTTGCCATTGGCCATTCCCCATAAGGACCAACTTGATGGGGTGCTTGAGCCATTTGCTGAGGCTGCGGTTGCGGCGAAGGCGAAGGCTGAGTCTAAAGCTGAGCCTGTTGTCGCTGTTGCTGCAGTAATTCCTCAACTTGTTGTCGTAGTCTGGCAATTTCTGCAGTGTTGTCAACCGGCGGCAGCGGTGCATTTCGGTTGGCAGTAGCACGCACTCCCCTTCTGCGAACTGGAGGGGCTTCATTGTTCTCAAGAGCGGCGTTGGAGGCATTGGCATTGGTGCGAGCAGACCTTTTGAGCAACATCTTCAGCGGAGTTCTAACAGTTGAGAAAAACATGTTAGAACTTACCCTAATAGGCTCTAAGGCAAAAACTTAATCTAAGCAAACATAACTCAGACCTATTAATTATGATTTCTTATGAAAAATTATATAAGCCTTCTTTATCATTAGGGTGTGTTTCTATACTTAGAAAAATAAGCCATCTTTATTATTTTCTAAGTCTATTTCTAATCATCCTATATGACTTAATTCTCAGGCTCGAAACTCGTCGTTGTTCCAAAGTTAACCATATTGAGGGAGGGTTGGGATCAGTAAAATCGTTCCCACTACTATGGCCCCTTAACTCTCAATCTGGAACCCAGTCCATTGATTTGTATCCACCTTCACCGAACATGGTCATTATTTATTAAATTTATTATTTATTATGATTGCAAAAGAAAATCAAACTCATACATGCCATCAAAATAACAATGATATTTATTTGGAAAAAGGTTTTCACTATATACAATCATAATTGCAAATATAACAAATAAAGAAACTAGTCTATTCTAAAAATTGGGATCTTCTACATCTGATCCTTCATCTAACATATCATCATCTATCTCCTCATAGTCATCATTATCTTGAGCCTCAAAATGCCCTCGGGAAAGATTCGTAAAGATTTTATGTTTTTGCTCATTTGTAAATTGGAATTCCATTTTAGAAGTGAACCTAAGTATGAGAAAATAATATCTCATAGCTACCGGTAATTCATCTTCATCATCTATAGTCTCCCATATATTTTCTAAAGCTGCAATTACAGTAGGATAATCTTTAAAAAGTCTAATCACTAAAACATATTGCTCTGTTGCTCTCATCATGATTTTCTTAGTTATTTGGAGGTGACTTATCTCCCTGTGGAATAAGAGTAATCTCCGAGTGATTCTTTCTAGCACTCCTACTATATTCCTTGGCTCTCTAATTCTTTTCAAGGCCTTAATGGCTCGGATATCCTCATAGGTTAATGCTCCATTCATTCTTAACTGAAAACATAGGACTAAAACGTTAGCTAAACACATAAACATAATATCTATAACATAAACACTTACATTGGCAGTTAGATTCGGAGCTTGAGTGCGTGTATCAAGGAGAACTTCATGCAGATGAACTATTGCTCTTTGATACCAACTGTAATGACCCAAATATTTCTAAGACCTTGGACCATTAAAACTACTAGACATATCCACTATTTTTGAGAAAAAATACATAAGGAATATTCATAACTTTATTAAAAACTCCAAAGTAAATTTTGAAATACATAAATGAGCAGTATGGGATCCCATTGTTTTTAAAATAAAATAGAACTTTAAATTTAAATGAAGTTGTTTACAAAACTAAATGCGAAAAATACATAAAAACATAATTTAAAGAGACTAAATAAAAATAACGTCGTCCTCGAATCGTCACGTAGTCCATCGAATCCCTTCATCCTTAATACACAAGCCAAGCTACCAAGAATCCTTCCGCCTCCATAACTATTTTCCTGAATTACATAAAATAAATGAGTGAGCCTAATGCCCAGCAAGAAAAATCTACTAACAGATGTAAGCATAAAAATATATCATAAACATATTCTATAAAACATATGACTATAAATAAAAACAAGTATTACAATGGCCATCATACTTCTTGGGGCTTGCTAGCTAGGAAATCATATGCCCATAAATTTATGGGGCTAGTTATCTAAACAAGTCATATAAATTTATGGGGCTCGTTATCTAAACAAATCATATGCCCAAGGAATATATTATTGGGACTTGTTATTTAAACAAGTTATATGTTTGTTATCTAAACAAATTATATGCTTGTTGTCTAAACAATTATGTGCTTGTTATCTAAACAAATCATATACTCAATAACTAAAAACATATCATACATAAACATGTAAAAACATAAACATATCAAAACATAAAAGCACATAAATCTATCCTATTTTCCTTACCAACATTGAGATATTTGAGAACAAGGACGGGATTTGGAACACCCCTAAAATCAACAATAAGAATGGTAAGTATTTCTAAAGAGAAGAGATGATAAAGAAGAGAACTAAACCACCAAGAAGAAGCTTACCGAAGAGAAACCTTAAGTTCAAAGAACTTAAATACCTACCCAAGAATCGAAAACAACAAGTTAGGACTTAAGTAAAAAAAACTAAAGAACCATACAGAAATGAACTTAAGAATAAGAATACCTTTCGATATACTAGAACCGATCTACACCTCGATATTGAAAACACACTCTATATCTCACTTCCCAAGTGTTTATAAAGCTTAAGATGATAAAGCTTTTATCCCAAACCCAAGTGTATCACTCTATAGTAACCCTAGCAGCTTGAAGAATGAGAGAAATGGCTAGGTACTAGGTCCTATTTATAGAGTTCAAGGTGTGAAAATATCTCCTTTTAGCTTGAATAAAATAATGAATATTAATTGAAAAATATTTGAATATTCGTTCAACAGGTGCTTAAGACTCGGTCAAAAACGTTCAGAGGCAAGTCAAGAGGTTAATGGATGAATCAATCTCGGTTTCTACAACGTTTGAAAATGTGGTCCTAGGGCCGATATATCGCCCACCCTAGGCGATATATTGCCTGGCCCTATGTCCCGAGTGCTCATGGATTCGTTTGTGCGAAGTTGACGTGTTTTTCGTATCTCACGTGTGGCGATATATCGCCCCTATAACTGTGATATATCAGCATACGTTGAAATATTAGACACGTAATTGCACTTTATCAGCTTAATTTGAATTGGATAAACAACTTTGACTGAATCTTAATACGATCTTAAAGCTGTTGGAAGGTTCTAGAGCTTCTAAATCTTTCTTTTTAATTAAAGTATTCCTCAAAATACTTAATTCTTAATAATCATGCACACGACAAGTGTCATGATCTTATTAGTTCTATCTAACCCTTATAGTATAATAAATGAAATCTTTATAATCAGTTATATTAATCAATCCTTATGTTATAATTAATATTCTTAAACTATAGGTTAAACTTATGAAATCTATAAGTGTTGCTACGAGTGTTCGACTAAGTCCCGGCTTGAACCAAAAACCATAGTAACTATCATACTATAACTACTACTAGCTACTACTACTACTACTACTATCTAACTAGCTAAGTAAAGTTCTGGGACTCTACATCTTTTTACTTTGAGTGATGGATTTTGCGCGCCCCATGTTGGTTGGACTAGTCAAAGGTCTACTTGTGGGGTTACGTTGAGAAAAGGGAATTTTCGAGATTAGCAGCGACAGTTGTTCTTGATTTTCAAGTAACTGTGCGAGCAAGTCATCGTCGATCGGCCTCTCACCTCCCCACGGGTTGTGCATGAAAATCTACGAATAGAGAAGGGGAGATGAGAATCTACGGCCAATAGAACAAGAAAGTGGAAAAGTTGGAATAATGTTGCTCATGTATAAAAGTTAAACTTTTATACGACCAGCAGCATTCTAACGTAAACACCAAATAGTATGCCAACAGCTTGGAAAATGGATTGAAAAGCAGAAGTGAAAAGTTTTTCAGAAAAAAAATTTCAACTCTAAGAAAAGGCGAGAAAAACCCAGTTTTTTTCTAAATGCCTAAAAATCGAATTTTTACTTTGATTTTACGCCCTAGATCAATAATCCTAACTCCCAAGCTAATTCCTAAGCCCATTTAGTGTCTTTTCATTATCTTATCATGTTAGTACCTACATGCCTGATTGCCCCAAATCATTTTTTCAAGAACATTCAAGAACTTCGAATCCAAAGCAAACCAGAGAACTAAAAAGATAGTTAGTGCACAGCATCTCAGAGAAGAAGAAGTTCAAGAAACTCACTTGAGTAAAAATGGAAGAAAATTTCTGAGACGTTAAGTCGAGTGGTTGGACAGAAATTCCGTGAATTGCTAAAATCGTCTGTGTTTTCTGGGTTCTTTATGCTCCGTTCTTTAGTGTTCTTGAGGAAAGTAAAAGTAAAAAGTGAATTGAAGGAGTTATTTATATTGGTCGAAGCGCGGTTACTGAGGTAATGGTGAGCGGTGATTTTTCGAGGCATGGAAAAATGTGATAGCCGTCAAATCACTTTTTGGGAAACTGCAATGACATGATTGGTTGCCTTTTTTCGAGAAGGCATTGATGGCTCTGTCAAGTCTGACAGGTCACGCGAAGGGTTGATCGTGTAAGTTTACTTTATGTTGGTCATAGTAAAATTAACTTGGGAGCGAATGTTTACCCAAAAACAGACTACCTGATGATGTGGCAGGCTTGGCCTACACGTGGGAGGCACGTTGTAACGCCCCAAACTCCAAGGACCGTTACGGTGCACATTGCAAACAATGCTAAACTCGCTAATCAAGTCATTTGGCCAAAAATGTGTAACTAAGTATGATTAGCGGTTTAGGGATTAAAACTTTCGGTTAAGATGTAACGTCTCATTAGAACGTTTACTATATACATTGGGATCCCAAAAAATATATTTTAAAGGTCTATTACAGGAAAATATTTACAACTGGCTGAACTAAGCGGCAAAACAAGGTTTAACCCTAGTTCTTCTCCTTCAAACCTCGGCCGTGGTGGTCGAGCAGCTGCATATGTACACATCGTCACCTAAGTTCTCCAACTCAAGGATGGTCCAGCTTTCTTTTGCCTTTACCTGCACCACATAGCACCCGTGAGCCGAAGCCCAACAAGAAAACTCAATATGCTCATGAACAGTCATATCATCATATCAAATCATATATGGCATGCCTAGTAAACATAGCTCCATTCAAGCATGCAAATGAACTCAGACAACACTGGGGAATCAAGGATAAGAAATCCTACCCTCCCGATTGGATGACTATCAAGTCAATCCTAATCAGATGAGTGATTTAGCACTTGAGGTTATGGTAAACCATATTGAGTGACTGTCAAACAAGTCACTACGGGGATCAGCACCCAAAGCCATGAAAATGATGATCAGAATGATCATACAGAGCTTACAGCTCTGAACAGATTAGTGAATATCACTTTGAGGTTCTGTGAAACCATAATGAGTGACTATCAAACAAGTCACTATGGGGCCCGGTGCTCATAGCCGTGTAACGAAACCGTTACCTGGGATTTCCTGCAATGGCTCTAACCAGATGAGTGACTGATGGGTAGTCACTATGAGAGACTGCTGGGTAAGTCTCACAGGCTCAACACCCACAGCCATGCGACTAAATAGTCACTGTGGCTCTCAGTGACTAGCCTTTGGCTAGACAAGCGCTTATAGTATTCATCGAACTTGAGGTCAGTCCGGCATTAATGCTCTTTGAGTCATCCAATGCAGATATGGATTAGATCTAATCTTTATTGGCTTGCGTTGAACACGCTAAAGCTGTCCTGGTTTATGAGTCAGCATTGCGTGACCAGTGCCCAGTACAACTGTCGAACTTGACTAATGAGTCACAGCTTCACAGTTGACACTGACACCTTTGCCAATTCTGACTAATTAGTCAGTGCCATGCACAAGTAAGCAATGCTATCAATATTTATCATATGTCAATTATCCAAGAGTAGGGCATTTAGCATGCTTACTTAACAGTTGCTAGCATCATTATGATCATGCACAAACATAGAGACTCAAGCTCTGATCAGTCTCATACTCAATATTCATGGCATGCCCTAAACACATGTTGCTCGTGCATCGCATATATCACAGTTAAACATACAACATGCATCAAGAATAACCATGCATGGCACATATGGGGTGCAGTTTTCTTACCTCTGGTTCGAGCGAGAAACAACAATTAAATGACCCTTGAGAACGATCGATCCTTTAATCCTTTAGCGGTCACCTAGTCATAACCAAATATAACCTCCAATTAATGAAAATCAACAATGATAGGGTCTTGGTCTAAACCACACTCTCGGGACCTCGAAACATGCCCACACGGTGAGTAGATTCGATCCCGGGCCTTAAGGATTGAAACCACGAGTCAAAAACCCTTAAAAACACTCAAAACGGGGTTCTGAAGAAATAGAGTAGCGCTACAGCGCTACTCTCCTAGCGCCCCAGCACTCTTCTCAGAACCACAAACCGCCCTTCACTCCCTGCAAGTAGCGCTGTAGCACCCTATACTGGGCGTTGTAGCGCTACCTTCAGCCAAAAAATTCCCAGAAACTTCTCCCTTCGATTCCACCATTTCTAACCCAACCCAAAAGCTTCCAAACATCAAATTAAGTCCCAAATGAATCTAAAAACCATCCTCGCATGCCCCAAGCATCACAACCCCAAGAACCCTAGCCAAAACACCCATTGAAACTCAACTTTCCAACTCACAAACCAGCTGGAACTCAAATGGAAAAAACAGAGCAAATACTAATGTTTTTATGGCTAGAAATTTACCTTAATCTCAGCAACACACCTTCTTCAATGGTAGAACACAACCCTAACTTGGCAAAGCTTGGTTCCCTAGCTTGATTCCTCAAAAATAGCTTGAAAAGTCCAAAGGAAAACAGGAAGGAAAAGGTACGGGAGAAGCTTTGAACTTATGCTCTGTTTTTCTACTTCTTTCTACAGCCTTAATGGCTTATATCTATCCTAGGGGTGAAAAGACCAAAATTCCCCTAGGCCTAATAAGGATTTCTAAAGGCTCCCAAGGGAAAAATCGTCCTTTCGCACCTATTCCGTTAATCATAATTAACACCCTCAAATTCCCGCTGTTCTCAATATTCTCCAACACCAATAAATTATGTCCCATTACCCTTTAATTCCCGGTAATGTCCTAATCATTAAAATCACCCCGAGACTCAACCCGAGCCCCGAACTTAAACCCGTTTTGACCAGACCGAACACTTGCATTTCATGATCGTCTCATGTCGAAAGGCTCGAACAAATCCACATATAATGTGGTACCATTCATAACTCACCCGCATGCACGAAAATACACAATTACACCCTAACGGGCCAAATTACCAAAATGCCCTTATAATTATAAATGCACCCATATGCATGCATTTATTATCATATAATAATATAATTCACAGAAACATGTATATAACCATTTAATATCATAATAAATCAATTATAGCCCTCCCGGCCTCCTAATCAAGGTCCTAAACCTTATTAGGAAATTTGGGGTATTACACACGTGATGGTTTTAATTGAATGTATCCTACTCGGCTATCGACCAGAAGATTACTAGATTATCACACGTCATATTTATGTGGGACCAGCCTGGTCGCATGTATTCATTTAATTTTGTTAGATGTGGAATCTTGTAATTATGCATTAATTGTAATTTCTTTATTTACCTAGATACGCAAGTTATAATTGTAATTAAGGCCCATTGGCCCATGTAACCTTCTAGAGCCTATGAATACGATTCAAAGGGTTCAAGGGAGGGGACTTTTGGATTGGGGGAATTCTGAGAGAAAATTATAGTGTTATTATTCACCAAAATTGTAATCATCCTAAGCTTGTGAAACTCGTGAACCCTAGTTCATTGGTCACAGTGTTGGGATTCTACATCAATAAGAACACTAAGTGGATGTAGGTCATTACCATCTAATTGGGGCTGAACCACTATAAATTGTTTGTGTCGTTTACCTTTCCGTCTTGATTTCTTCTTGTTTTCATCTCATTTTATATTGTTTATCTGACTCTGTGTTGTTGACCAATTTCAGGGTCAACATATATATTTATCTTATTTATATGCCAAGTTTTTGGAATTGACTAAATCTTGTGTTCTTTAATTGATAAAATTGTTGTCCTCTTTGATTGATATAGTGGAACCACTTTAGTTTATGCGTTGGGTTTATGAATGCTTGTTTCGTTCTTGAGAGTGCAAATTAAGAATCGTTCTTGTTCTTGGGTCTTGTTTTGATTGGCTGCCATTAGTATTATTGTACTAGAATTTTGATTGGTTTGTCATATGATGCAAGGGTAAGACAACAAGGATTTTAGATATTTTTGTTGTGTTTCACTCTTTACTCATCTTTATTGTGTATGATACTGATCTAATTTTATTATGCAGGGTTCGAAAGAGCTCTATCATTGGGAAAGGTATCACAAAAAAAATGTCATGATGTTGTCATAGTTGATTATTCCAATGTTTAAAGTGGACAAGAAGTGTTCATTCAAAGAAAGAGATTGAGAGAAAGGTTGCTAGTCATTGATTAATTTAGTCAATTGAGTTATATATGCTATTTTTTATTGTACTAATAAGTAGGAATTTATTCTATTTTATATTGAATCAAGTTGTCTTTTATAATACATGTTGAGAAATTAAAAAAAAAAAAATTTAAATGGTGTTTTTTCAGTATTTTCTTTTCAAATTTTAGAAATCTAACATATATAATACATTTTGGACACTCAAAGGGATATTTTTTTTTTAATCAAAATGAAAATTGTAGCTGCATTTAAAAAAAAAAACAATTTACTTTTAAGGGCATGCAAAGCGAGTCCTAAAATCTTAATTTAAAGACACTCAATGGGAACTTTTAGGACACGCATTACGAGTCCTAAAAACATTCTTTTAGGACTCGCAACGCAAGTCCTAAAAACTTACTTAAAGGCACTCAACGGGATTTTTTAGGACTCGCAAATATTCTTTTAGGACTCGCGAGTCCTAAAAACTTACTTAAAGGCATTCAATGGGATTTTTTAGGACTCGACATTCTTCGTTGCGAGTCCTAAAACACCTCAGTTTTTAAGGCTCTCAAATAGAGGACTCGTGCCCCGCGAGTCCTAAAAATCCTTTTTTGTAGTAGTGTGGACACAATGAGAATGAGATATTTTTGGTAATTTTGTTTGTATATTATATTCTAAACAAAAAAAGAGGAAAAATGACTTGACCGTGGCTATCAAGAAAGGGAAAATGTGGTAATATGTTGTTATTTATTTTGTCACTTATTATATTATTTGACTTCAAAAGTTTCTATTTTTGAATTATCTTCCTTGATTGTGCAATATTTTTTTAGGATATATATTCATTAAAAAGGAATAAAATCAAATTCCTAAGTGTCATTTTCTTCTCTTTATAATCGGTCAAAGAGAGACCCATTTCCTCATTCTTTAAAAAAAACTCTATTTTTTTCTTTTCTTTTTTTTCTCTCTGTTTTTTTGTTTGTTTGCAGCCATGGTGAAAACTTGAGGCAGTGCAGTCCAGGAATTTCCCATTGGTAACAACATTCTCGGTCACCACTGTTGACCACGATTTTGGCCAACGACGAATAGACGTCAAAACTACAGTATGCCTTGAATAGAAAGTAAATAACACACATAATTTTTATAGTGGTTCAACCCCAATTTGTTGGTAATAGCCTATATGTATCCTACACTTAAGATCAGATGAACTTAAGCCAACTGAGTTTCTTAAGTGTAAGTAGAAAAAATACAGAGTTTCTCTCTCTGGAGAATACAAGCGTTCTCTCTCTAAGCTCTCTCAGAAAATGCCCCAAGTAACAGTCCCAAAGTCTCAAAATGATCTCTCCCCCAAATGATGCCATGAGCCATTTATTTATACGCTCGTGGATCGTACATGAGAAATATCCCATTTTGACGTGGTCCTTGGTTGTTTCAACCGACTTTAATTAATAAATAATAAACAAATTTAAATTACAACAATATAGCTATTACTTTGGGATATCTGAGAGATTCTCACGGTAGTTACGGATGACTCTAACTGAAGTCGTTACCGAAACTTTGTTGAAGAGTCACTGGGCTGAGTTTCTGATCTGTCCGATCGGCCAACTCCACTCCCTGAAGTGAGAATGATCGGCTATATCACCCTTCTGGTTAGGCAAAACATCTTCATAAGCAGACTGGCCAGATAAACCTGATTCCTAAAGTGACTAGTCGGCCACAACACTTTACTGGTCAGCCAAAACACATTACTGAAGTGACTAGTCGGCCAAAACACATGACTGGTCGGCCAAAACACTTTACCGGTCGGATAAACCCTATTCCTAAAGTGACTGGTCGGCCACAACACTTTACTGGTCGGCCAAAACACATTACTGAAGTGACTAGTCAGCCAAAACACATTACTGGTCAATCAAAACACATGATTGGTCGGCCAAAACACTTTACTTGTCGGATAAACCTGATTCCTAAAGTGACTGGTCGGCCAAAACACTTTACTGGTCGAGCAAAACACTTTGCTAGTCGGGCAAAACACTTTACTGGTCAGGCAAAACACTTTACTGGTCGGGCAAACATTTTACTGACCAGATAAATCAATTTTGTGATCAGTAATATCACAACTCCCAAGATTAATTTCAAACATTTTCACTTCTTTAGTCAACACATTTATTGACTATTAATATGTCATTTACTGACCATGCATTGCCACTTGTCCCATCCTATTGCCACGTCATCGAACGAAATTTCGGGATAACATTTGCCCCCCAAGTTTATTATATGATTTTCTCATATGATAAACTTTTTCTCTAGCTGATAGTTATTCACGTCGTCCAAAAGCTTCCACCCGATCAGTAACTTTCACTTTTGAAGTAAACCCACGATTGAACTTTTCTGTCCATAAAAACGGTAGTTATTAGTTTCCCATTTCCATTGCTCTTTTGAGCTCATGCGTTTGTATGAACTTTGAAGTTTTCTTGAAACTTTTTGAAACCCTTGAAGTTCATTCCTTGATCGTGTTGTTGTACTCCATAAATAGGAAAACGTGTTTGCTCCACGTTTTTTAGTAAACTTGTGCTTGCTTAGCTAATTGGAAATGCCCATTTAATCCTCGGGATCCAAATAATTTCTTAACTGCTGACCCTTGGATGCTTTGTTTCCTACTGCTCGGACGCCTTCCTTGCTCCTCGGGAATGCTATATCCACTTAGACACACAAACCCAGCAACTCCTCGGACACCACACTTCGTATATTCCCAACCTCTAGGACATGCAGCCTCGAATGTGCCAAGCTTCTCAGGAATGCCCCATTCGGTCGGCATGCCTAGCCCCTCGGCACGTGGCTCCTTGGATGCTTGGACACACGGAGCTCCTCGAATGCGCACCCCCTCGGCGTGCCTGTCTCCTCGGATGCGCACCTACAGCAGCTCCTCGGCCACCTAGATCCTCGGACACATGGCTCTCCTAACCTCTCGGACACGCCACACAGCCGCTCGCGAACATGGTGCATCTGTTTGGGTGGACAGCATGGCCACTCGGACACCATAACCGCTCAGCCGCACACCTGGCTGCTTGGACACCACAGCCTAACCGCTCGGGAACATGGCGCATCCGCTCGGGTAGACAGTATGGCCACTCGGACACCATAGTTGCTCGGTCGCGCGCCTGGTTACTCGGACACCACAGTCGCTTGGCCGCGCACCTGGCTGCTAGGACACCACAGCCTAACCGCTCGGACATGCCCCTCAAGCCACTCGGACACGCCCCCTTGCCGCTAGGATACGCCCCATAGCTGCTCAGTTTTGCATGCTTTTAAGCTCTCGGGCTTGTGCAAAAACTTTAAGGTTCATGCTTTTGGGCACCAAAAATTTCAGATTATAATTGTTTCTCTCATACTTTTTATCTGGGTAGTAAAATATTTTTACTGCTCAAAGAAAATATATTACTGGGTAGTAAATATTTTTACTGCTCAGAGAAAATATTTTACTGGGTAGTAAATATTTTTTCTTTCCATTCATTTGTTCGTGTTTGTTTGGTTCCAGGGACTCATCACTGTTAGTCATGCTCAACGACGAGCGGTAGACTATAAGGAGCTGGTCAAGGTCTTGAATGATCAATTGGTGGAAGCCCAGGCCAAGATTGAAATTCTGGCTAAGTCTGAGAAAAATTTCCAAGAAAAGACTTAGCAGGCTGAGAAAACAATTGCTGACTGAGATAGATCATTGAAGGAGTTGGTTGATGAGAACAACAAGCAATTCCTGGCCAATAAGACATTGACCGACCAGCAGATATGGAAGCTGAACAAGCCCCTCAACCTCGATTTTCTCTCAGAAGAGGCAAGGGCGGAACAGCTTTCCAAATGCGAGGCAAAGGCCACCGAGGAGGCAGCTAATCCAACTGACACTGTGCCTGCCTCTCCTACTCTATCATTCCAACCAGAGGAGGTCCTGGATGTTGATGATGGTGTTGATCAGCCAGGGACTAGTTTACCCGACCAGTAGACACTCATTGCCGACCTGAGAGCTTCCTGTCCAACAACAGAGTTTTCTACTCGACCAGTGATACATGTTCAGGCAACCAGAGAAGTTGTATCTGCTCTCCCGACCAGGAAAACTTTACACCTGACCAGCTGAACTTTGTATATGGCTAGTAGTGTACTCTTTTTTCTTATACTTTTGTGAAGACAACTGATGCTTAGCAGTTTTGATATTTTTCTCGTAACGCCGAGCTGTTGGCATTTATATTTTACTTTTCTTTGCTAACTTGAAACATTCTAAGTCTTTTAGACTTAAAACATTATAAGTTTTTTGTGAATAGTAAAGTCATTCTGATGTATGTCTTATATTTTCGCATGAGTACTTAGTTTTCTAACGTAGAAATTCTAGACATTTCATAAGTCCACACTAAGTATACTTTCTCACACTCTTATTGCTCTAACATTTTATGAGCATAATGTTTATTGTCACACAAATATCTGCTTATAACTTGAAATTTTAAAAAATTCCAAGTTACTTAAGCTTTGTCAAACAAGTTAGCTTAATGGTCTTTTTGGACTTCGAAAATTTACAAGTCAACCTAGCTTTGTCAAACAAGTTAGCTTAATGACCCTTTTGGACTTCGAAAATTTACAAGTCAGCCTAAAAATAGATATGTTAACTTGTGCTCTTATTGCCTGTGTTAAATTATATACCAGTACACCCCATGTGCCCCCTAAGTGATCAAGGATTGAAAGATCCTTGGTCACTTGCTACTTGACCGAATCTGTTCGAGCAGTTAATTACTCATGAAACACATAGAATATATAGAAAATATTCGAGCAGTTGAACACTGCTTGAATGTACCGACCAGTTGAACACTGTCTGATTTTACCGACCAGTTGAACATTGTTCGGATAATTAACACACATGCACATTTGTAGCAAGGATCTACCACGCTGCGCGTAGTCTTTTTTATTACTCGTAAATAAAAAAAGGACAAAACGTGTCTAATAACGAGTCTTAAACAACAAAAATTGTTCAAAAATAGATGATTGGTCAGCAAATAACTAGCTCATAAACCAAATTTAAATAACAAGTTAAACAACTCGAAATTAAGCTACCACTCTGAAAGCGGTATTTAGTGATAATATATCCTCAGATCCTCACCATTCTAGTGGTTCCTGATCAGGCTCCGTTCACCAAATCTGATCCTAGCACTCCCGCTCATGTCGAAGTGTCTGGGCATACCTCTCCCTTGTTTTGTTACTATCCTCAGCCAAGTGTGGACCTCCACATATAGTGTCTAAGGTAAAGTCCACAGGCCCGGGTTGCAAGGGTGGAGATCTCTGTCGTTTGAACCCAGGATTGTTGCTGTAACGCCCTGGATAACCAAGATCGTACACTGTGTGTTTGAAATAGTGCAAGACTTGATAATCAAGTCATTTAAATCAAAATGTGTATCTAGTGACACAATTAGGTTAGGTTAAAAATAATTTTGATTATAAACGATTAAATTTTATTAAAACACAAGTTTGATACATGGGATCCCAAATCAGGGTTTAAGTAACGTAAATACAAAATTCTTAATTACAAATAAATACCCAAGCCACTCTAATGGCAAAATATACATTTTAGGTTCCCGTCCCTGTACAATTCCTCGATCGTGGTGGCCGAGCAGCTGACAATGTACACCTCGCCCCCAGAGCTCTCCAACCCATGGGCAACTTGCCTTACCTGCACCATGTAGCACCCGTGAGCCGAAGCCCAGCAAGAAAACATAATATCATAACATAATAGTATTAGCAGCTAAACAATTTGCAGAGCATAATCCAATAATCACAAAGCATGAACCAGTTCCATCAAGCAATAAAATACATTCAAGGCAGCACACTGGTCAATAACCAATAATTCAGCTCCAGATACTCATCAAGTCATAGACAATAATCCACAGTAGACATATATCAAGCAATAACTAGGGTTAATGCCCGCAGGCCGCACCCTCTATTTAATTCACTGCCTTTAGCTCGCTTAGGCCAAGCCCAGTGACACACCCACTGACTCCGGCCAGCTTTACCGAGCTCAGTGATTAATAAGTTGTCCTCAGATACCAGTCTCCGAGCCGCGCCATGTGCGCAAGTATTGATTTCGGCACCCTTAGGTCGTTTATCACATGTCCCCGTGGCATAATACCACCTCATGACATTCATACAATTATGGGGAACTCTTAGTCCCAACATATTCACATGATTTATCACAATCACATAACAATGCATACAAATATAGGGAACACTTAGTCCCATCCTATCCACCTACACAGGTGCAGCTTTCTTACCTTAATTCCAAATGCTTTAATTAGAAAGGACGACCCCCGAGCACGATCCGTTTCTCGAGCCCTAGCTTATCACCTAGTCACAACCAAGGTAATGGATTCCATTAATATTCAAATATAGGTTTTCGGGTACAAAACTAGCTTCCGGCAAAATTGAATCCCACCAAGCACAGTGGTGAAATTGATCCCGAGCACCCTAGGCTCGATTCCTGTGCTTTAAAACCCTAAACGTTCAAGTATGCATCTAAGGGCTGTGGCCCTTAAAGCTTAGCCACGGCCCTGCCCTCAAAACAGAACCAAGGGCCTCCCTAAAAGAAGACACACGTCGCGGCCCTTACTTTGGGCGCCGCGGCGCTTGCCCCTGGCCGAGCTTCCCTGGCTCATCTTCAACCTAGGGCCGCAGCACTCTAGAACAGAGTCGCGGCCCTTCCCTTCGAACCTAGAATTTCCCCCATTTCTAACATCCAAAACCTCATCCAAATCCATTTTAAACAATCCCAATAACACAACTCAATTATCCCAACACCCTAGCATGCTTCCAACAGTAAAACCTAGTAGAAATCTAAGCTAAAAACTCCTCAACTCATCATTTTAATTTATGAAACTCTCACACTCAAGAACTTCAAAACCAGTCAGAAAAATCTCAGAAATTCAAACATTAAAACTTAATTTCAAGCTTACCTTACTGCAGAATCAATCCCCCAAGAAAAACTGAGCTAACACCCAAGCTCCAAGCCTCAATTCAATCCTTAAATGCCAAAACCCATAAACACTTCAAAACCCAGCATGATCACAGAATTTAACTATCACAAACAAACTTATAGCTTACCTTTACTCTTGCTGTAATCCTCAGCTAATCCCTGAGTTAAGCTCCTAAATCACAGCTTCAAATTCTCTAAATTTCAATCAAATTCCCCTTAATTTTCTGTAGTTCTTCTTGAGAGAAAGAGAAAAGGAAGAAGACAAGAGGGAAGGCAGAGGCTAATTCGGTTTCTCTAAGTTTCCAAATAGTTCCTTTGTTTTGTTTTATTATCTTAAGCTTTAAGGTTACCTCAAGGCTCCGGGTACCAAAATGTCCCCGAGGGCAAAAATGGTAAAATCCCCCAGTATTCCCACCTAGACTTCCTAACCTCAAATATACCTCCATATATTTATTTCCATAACCCGATAGTCTAAATAACCACCCGATACCTAAAATACCATTGACTTTTCCAAAGTCGAGTATCGGGTCTCGTTGTGACTTTTCCCGCTACCTGCTCCCTAGGATCGCCTCGTGCCGAAAGCTACAAATACACACACATATACACATATATATCTATCTATCCACATAATAATGTGGTCTCAACAACTTATCACACACAATCACGTTTATGCCCTAACTGGCCAAAATTACCATTATGCCCTTACCAGCCAAACAAGGCCCGCATGCTTATCCAATACCCATATTCATGCTTTCTTACCATTAATTCTCTCAACCTCCAATTATGCCCTCCCGGCACACTAATCAAGGCCCTTAAGCCTTATTAGTAATTTTGGGTCGTTACAGTTACTGCCTCCTTCTCCTTGGGGTGTCTCTGCCCAGTACTTTTTCAACTTGCCTGACCCGAGAAGAAATTATATCTCATCTTTGAGGTGATTGCATTCATTCGTGTCATGGCCATAATCTCCATGGAAATGACAATACTTATTCATGTCTCTCTTACTCATCTCTTTCCTGATGGGTGGAGGTTTCTTGTAGGGAACTTCTTCATGACTAGCAAGATATATTTCCGCCCGGCTGACCGAGAAAGTGGTGTAATTAGTGAACTGAGGCTCATACTTGGTTGGCTTTTCGTTTGAACTCGACTTAGACTTTTTTTCTTCATGGTGGTCAGACCAGTTATTCCCACGTTTCTTTCCACCATTTTGACCGTTTCCACCATTCTTAGGAGGGTCAACAGATCTGCCCGGATTGTTTATCCATTTCTCCTCTTTCTCGATCGCGTCATCCAATTTCATATACTTATCCACTCGGTCAAGAAATTTTTGAAGTGTTGAAATTGGATTTCTATGGATACTATCCCACAAAGGGCTTCCATAAGTTATTCCAGAGGATATGGCAACCATCTTCCCCTCGTCTCCGACAGCAGTTGCTCTATTGGCCTCTCTCATGAATCTCTGTATATAATTCTTTAGAGATTCATCCTTTCCTTGTTTGATATCTGCCAAGTGGTTGGCATAAACTGGTGGAGTTTGAGCAGGACTGAATTATCTACAAAACTCATTCCTGAATGCTTCCCAAGAGGTAATGGAATTCGGTTTAAACATCCAATACCACTCTTGGGCAGTATCTGACAATGTGGTTGGGAAAACTCTACACCGATAGTCGTCACTTACCCCGAGCAGTTCCATTTGATCCTAAAATTTCCCAACATGTCTGATGGGATCCGCCTTTTCTGTATATACCCGCAGCACCGATGCTTTATATTTTGCCGGCGGCTGGGCTATTCTAATCCGAGCACAAAATGGACTGCCCCTCCTGTGGTCTACTGCATCCATTTCGAAAGGTCGTTTTGATAAACCTTGCACCGTAGCTGTTAACGCGTCAAGCTGGGCCTGGATAGCTGTGGCGACCGTCGGGGTCTCAAGGTCTTGACTGCCTGGTCGGGCATTTTTTTCTAGTGCACTTTCATCAAGTATTTCTACTTAACTGGCAGGGCGATTCAGATCTTGCCTTTCAACTGGGATGATCTTCCTCTTGTTGGTGACAATGTCATCCTTCTGGGAAGCATGTTCTCCTAGCCGATCGAACACCGTACTCTTTTATTTTTCTGAGGGCTTACTATGCGATACCTGCTCTCTCCCACTACGCTGCTGGCCACGATGTAGTGGAGGCTTCTCGGTACGTGTCGGGCAGTCTTTTCCTCCTTGTTTGTCGTTGCCTTCCTTTTCCTTTGACCGGTCGGTGTGATGACTATCAGCCTCATCATGATCATGCCCATCTTTGAACTGTGAAGTTCCCTTATCTCGAGGAGTTCTGATCTGATTCTGCCTGGGTGGAGTCTTCTTACTGCCCGATCGGTGACTTCCTGATCTTGAAGTTTCTTATCGGTGGCTCCTGGAGGGAGTTTTAGAGTTCTCCCTTTGTGTTGATGCAGTTCTAGAGCGGACTTCGTCATCTGCCCGACCAGTCTGATTGCTTTGACTCCGGTCAGGTCCCCGAGAGTCCATCCTTCCCGCAGAGGACTTCCGACTAATGTTGTCCTTTCGTGCTCCTTGGGCGGCTGCTCGTGCCGCAGCTTGAGCATTGGCTTGGGCCAATTGGGAAGCCACTTCTAGAGCAAGTGCTGCTTCATGATGTCTCCGGTCGGCCTCCTCCTGTCATCGCCTAATCTCTTCACTCCTGACACCCATCTCCTGTTTTTGCTGCTCGAATGCAGCCTTCTGCCTGGCCATTTCCTCAGCGAAAGACTCCTGCCGAGCATTGAATTGCATCATCTCCTCTTGGAAAGCGCCTATTACTTCCTAGAGTTGTTCAATTTCTGGAGTGGTCTCCTCGAGAAAGACCCTGAGCTCAGTTTCTGGGTTCTGCGGTCTAGGACCTTTTGTTCTAGCAGGCTCTTTTGATGTAATTGGCTTTTTAGAGGCCATGCTGGTATTCTTGGGAGCCATATTGGTAGGGTAGCAGTGTGTTTCTTCTCTTCAGGCTCTCAATGAAAGCACCAAAAATGTTTACCATGATTTTAGACCAGACGTCAAAACTACAGTATGCCTTGAATAGAAAGTAAATAACACACGTAATTTTTATAGTGGTTCAGCTCCAATTTGTTGGTAATAGCCTAATCCACTTGGAGTTGTGATATATGTATCCTACACTTAAGATCAGATGAACTTAAGCCAACTAAGTTTCTTAAGTGTAAGTAGAAAAAATACAGAGTTTCTCTCTCTAGAGAATACAAGCTTTCTCTCTCTAATCTCTCTCAGAAAATGCCCCAAGTAACAGTCCCAAAGTCTCAAAATGATCTCTCCCCCAAATGATGCCATGAGCCATTTATTTATAGGCTCATGGATTGTACATGAGAAATATCCCGTTTTGGCGGGGTCCTTGGTTGTTTCAACCGAATTTAATTAATAAATAATAAACAAATTTAAATTACAACAATATAGCTATTACTTTGGGATATCTGAGACATTCTCGCGGTAGTTACGGATGACTCCAACTAAAGTTTTTAACAAAACTTTGTTGAAGAGTCGCTGGGCTGAGTTTCTGATCTGTCCAGTTGGCCAACTCCACTCCCTGAAGTGAGACTGGTCGGCTATATCACCCTTCTGGTTAGGCAAAACATCTTCATAAGCTGACTGGCCAGATAAACCTGATTCCTAAAGTGACTGGTCAGCCAAAACACATTATTGAAGTGACTGGTCGGCCAAAACACTTTAATGATCGGATAAACCTAATTCCTAAAGTGACTGGTCAGCCAAAACACATTACTAAAGTGACTGGTCGGCCAAAACACATTACTGGTTAACCAAAACACATGACTGGTTGGCCAAAACACTTTACTGGTCGGATAAACCTGATTCCTAAAGTGACTGGTCGGCCAAAACACTTTACTGGTCAGATAAACCTGATTCCTAAAGTGACTAGTCGGCCAAAACACTTTACTGGTCGGGCAAAACACTTTATTGGTCGGATAAACCTGATTCCTAAAGTGACTGGTCGCCCAAAACACTTTACTGGTCGGGCAAACACTTTACTGACCAAATATATCAATTTCGTGACCAGCAATATCACAACTCTGAAGATTAATTTCAAACATTTTCACTTCTTTAGACAACACATTTATTGACTATTAATGTGTCATTTACTGACCATGCATTGCCACTTGTCCCATCCTATTGCCACGTCATCGAACGAATTTTTGGGATAACAACAACAAAGAAGGCTTGAAAAACGGTGGTGTCATTACCTTTTGGCCTTTTTGATAGACGAAGAAGGGGAGTAGTAGTATTATTTTATTTTGGTTTGACTCTTTGGATTTTTTTTTGTGTTGGTACTACTCCTTTGGCTTATTGATAGACAACAAGGGGGAGTATTGTTTATATTGTTGGGTCTTTATCTTGTCTTGTTAAACTTTCTCAAAAGGTTAACCTTGTTTGTGATGTTGGTTATGATTGAGATGTCTTCCGCAGGGGGAGTAATTGCATTACTTTTTTGCTCTAACCATTTTGTCTTTGCAGGATCTTTCAAAAGTCTTAAAATATTTTTGTCTATCAAGTTGCCAAAGGGAGAGATTGTAAAAACCTTTATTGTCTAACTTTATTTTAGACAAAATATTTTAAAGTCATTTAGAAAAATCAGTGACATATCCTTATTGATTTATGATATAATTGTCACTTGATTCAGCTGGTTTTAGTGTGAAAATATCTTTTAGTGTGAATACAAAATTTTTACCATATTTATCACAATTAATCTTTATTGGTAAAATAATGTATTTAAATTATCTTGTGAGATTATTTTCAGGGATTATGTTTATCCAGGAATAAGGATGTTTTCAAAAATTAACATGGTCAAAAGAAATGACCAAGTTCGTTCTGCTAGATAAGTCTGATGTCATTGTTGACTCAACAATTTCCTTTTTTGTTGACACAGAATTAATCTGGCTGGCATATTTTCTAAATCAAAGAAAAATTGCAAATCATTTCTTTATTGCTCCAGATTGCAAGAGAGGTTCTTCAGAATGTACAATTAGCTATAAATAGATAGCAAGAGCTCTTGGAAAGTCAAATATCTTATCTTGTGATAAAGATAATTTATTTGATTTATTCTGACTGCATAATTTCAGGGATTGAGTTATTCTGGATAAGAAAGATTCGAAAATGAATCTGATCAAGAAAAATGACCAAATTCGTTACAGCCAGTCAAGACTGATGATCGTACTGACTCAGCAGTTTTCTATTTCGTCATAACAGAATCGACCTGGCTGGCAGATTTTGTTCAATCAAAGAAATTTGCAAATATCCTTGTATTTATTGCAAGACTTCAGAAGAGCTGGTCTTGGACGTTTTTCTCAGCTATAAATACCTTGCCAAGGCCTTTGGAAAAATCACCTCCTCCATTTTGTATTTTGTAAACACTTGTTGTTATTTTTTTGGAGTGTTTCTTTGTAAAGATTAAGTTGTTCACCTTAATCTTTGTGTGTGTACAGAGTGCACTTGTCTATATATCTATCTTATTCCTTGTAACATGTGGTATCTCTTGTGAACGTGTTTCTTAGGATTTTTGAGAGAAGATTTCATCAAAGTCTCGCTTCGGGAGGAAGAGAGCACTCGCTATTCTTTGAAGGGATTTCAAAAGAATCAACGTTTCATCAAAACCAGATTCATAGAGAAGAGTACAACAAGATTGCGACAATAGTTTAAGAGGGAGTCTTACATTGTTTAAGTCAATGCTTTTGTACACACTATTTCTTCACTAATTGATTTATTCTCTGGGCATGGCCCCATGGATTTAGGTTATTCGAAATGATTTCTGAACCACGTAAAAATTCATTATGTTCTTTATTGTTTTTGCACTGTCTTTTTATTGTGTTCAAGTTCTGTCGTTACAAGTTCTAATTCTATCCCGACAGATCTGAAATATTTTTCAACATTGAATTAACATTATGTACCTTAATTAATTCACCTGGTTTAATTAATCTGGTCATTACTAAAAACGAAATTTCATATTGAGTAAGAACTTGCAAATGTTTTAGTTCTCTTGGTGTTTACAAATGGGTAGAGCTTTGGGTAGTGCTCTAAATGTTCTCTTAGTTACAAATGACCCCCACTGCCCTATTTATAGATGGTAGTGGGTGAGTGAAATCAGTTTAATACATGATTAGGCTTTAACCCATGATTAGGTGGGATTAGACCTTGTTAAAGCATCTTTAATGGAGTGTCAAATTGGTGATGCATTGCTAAAATATAGCTCACTTTTCAAAAAATTGCTCCAATGATGTGCCAAAAGTTGTGCCAAATTTGGCACATGCTAAAAGTTTGGCCAAATTTGGCACACAATATAGCATGGTGCATATTTTTCATTACCATAAATGCTACACTTTTTTATTTACTTTTATGCCATTTTTATTATTTTAGAATTACTTTTATCTATTTGCATTAAATGTTATACTTTTACCTTATTATTTTATTATTATCATATACTATCAACAATAAAATATAAAGAAAAATAATTGTTTTTGTATATTTTCAATAAATATCAAATTACCATTAATGAAATATTAAATT
This sequence comes from Humulus lupulus, assembly GCF_963169125.1. Classification (NCBI taxonomy): domain Eukaryota; kingdom Viridiplantae; phylum Streptophyta; class Magnoliopsida; order Rosales; family Cannabaceae; genus Humulus; species Humulus lupulus. Next base: position 163,546,725 of record NC_084793.1, on the reverse strand, counting down.
TTATAACAGCTTTTACAATTGTGCATTGAAGCATAATGCTAAAAATTGTGCTAAATATATAATATATTTTTATGCCAAATATAGCACACTATTTACATCTCCCATTGGATATGGTCTTACAATGCAAGTTGTGTGCCTTTACAATGTGAAAACCCTAGGCTAAGTAAGGGAATTGTTCAAGGATGATTTACTTCCAAATATCACCTTCTTAAGGTGTTGAGTGGTTCTGTAGTGTTTGAGGAATGATAAAAAAAGGCGGTGGTGATCCTTCCACTATTGTGCAAGCACGATCGAGTCTAATAGACAGGAATATTGTCAGACCATCGCGTCACAAGTAGGTAGACATGTGCACCATCTTACTGGCTTGGTATTGGGTCCCACCTCTGTAAAATATGGGATCTTGTCTCTCAAATTCGAGTAGCAAGTTTTGAAGCTCTCCTCAGGAGGTCTATGACACTTATGACTTCTTGGAGGTGGTCACGGTGCGAGGAGCTCCTCAGGGGAGGTCCCTTCGAGCGGCTTGATAACATAATCTACACTTTAGAAAAGTGGGTGTAACAATACATAATGAAAGAAATGATTAATGTTTTGGGGGGAATGTAAAAGAAAACATGATTTAAAAAGAAGCATGGATAAAATTGGAGAATTGTTATAAAACTATTAAGATCACAGAAATATAAAGTATAAAGAAAATAAATAGAAGAATAACATAGAGATGTAAAGAGAGAGTAAAACTCTTGTATATCTTATTTCAATGGGGGAAGGACCCCTATTTATACTGATAAATAAGTCATAAGGAAATCGGGTAACCATTCTGAATACAATCAAGAATTAATGCTGATATTTTACTTTAGGTAATCTAGTGATTCTTCATTATTATGGACATCCATATATATAATATTTATAACACTCCCCGTTGGATGTCCATGAAAAATTCCTCATTAAAATTGTAAGGCCCTAAACTCCAGGGACCGTTATGGTGTGCCTTATAAACAGTGCTAAACTCGCTAATCGAGTCATTTGGCCAAAATCGTGTAACTAAGTATGATTAGCGGTTTAGGGATTAAAAATTTTGGTTAAGATATAACATTTCATTAGAACGTTTACTGTATACATTGGGATCCCAAAAATATAATTTAATGGTCTATTGCAAGAAAATATTTACAACCAGCCGATCTAAGCGGCAAAACAAGGTTTAACCCTAGTTCTTCTTTCAACCCTCGGTCGTGGCGGTCGAGCAGCCGCATATGTACACATTGTCACCTAAGCTCTCCAACTCAAGAATGGTCCTACTTTCTTTTTCCTTTACCTGCACGACATAGCACCCGTGAGCCGAAGCCCAGCAAGAAAACTTAATATGCTCATGATCAATAATAACATGTCATCAAATCATAAGGCGCATGCCTAGCAGATATAGCCCTATTCAAGCAGGCAAATAAGTTCACGTAATGATTAATATAAAACATCAACCGATGATCATAATAATCATCCAGGGCTTTTAACCCCAAATAGAAGAGTGACAGTTCCCATTAGCCATGTGACGATAGGGTCACCTGGGCATTACAAATAAGTGATCCTTTCACTAGCTTATCAAGATAGGTATTTGATGAAATTACCACCATCATAACCTACCGAGTCACAACCATGGGATTCCGCTCCCTAGCCATGTGACAAAATAGTCACCTAGGCCTTTGGCCTTGGCTTTGAGTAACTAGTCATAGATTAGACAAGCACTTATAATTCTCATCGACCTTCGAGTCGGTCCAGCATAAATGCTCCTAGAGTCATTCAACGCTGATATCGATTAGATCTAATCTTTTATCGGCTTTGCATTCATGACGCTTATGTCGTTTCCAGCTCTTAGGTCAGTAATACGCGACCAGTGCCGACCCTAAATAGTCAGTGCCATACACAAGTAAGCAATGCTACCAAACATATAACATATGTCAAATATCTGAATACAGGGCACTCAGCATGCTTACTTAACAATTGCTAGCGTAATTAGGATCATGCATAAACACAGAGACTCAAGCTCTGATCAATCTCATATTCAATATTCATTGCATGCCCTATTCACATGTTTCTCGTGCATTACATGCATCACATTTAAACATCCAACATGCATCAAGAATAACCATGCATGTCATATACACAGGGTGCAGTTTTCTTACCTCGGGTTCGAGCAAGAATTAGTAAAAGAACGACCCTGGAGAACGATCAATCCTTTGATCCTTTAGCGGTCACCTAGTCATAACCAAATATGGAATCCCATCAATAAAATAAATCGTAAAAAGGTTTATAATCTAAAACCTCACTCTTAGGACCAATCCCGCACTCTCGAGACTCTCAACCTACCCAAACGGGGTAAAGGAACCATTCCTCGAGCTCCCAAAGTCATCAAAAACACCAAAATCGGTTTTCTGGAAAGTGCACTAGTGCTGGGGCGCTGCCCCAAAACAGAGAAGGCCAAGTCCCTGCCATGCCTAGCGCTGGGGCGCCAGGAATGGCGCTGGGGCACCAACTTCAAACCAAAAAATGTTTTGTTTTCCCTCCTTGCGATTTCCCCTGAAACCAAGCCTCCAAACCAATCCCAAACATCCAATTCAACCCCTAAACTTCATCTACAACACACCCTCATCAAAACCCAAGCAACCAAACTCAAAAACTTCCATGAATTCTCACAACTAACACCTCAAATTCTCAACTAAAAACTTACTAGAAAAAAATAGAGTATAGCTTAAATTCATGGATGAAATCTTACCTCAAGTGGGATTTGAGTCCTCTTCAATTGATGAACCAAGTTTCTAAGCTCAAACCTTTAACTTCCTAGCTTAATTCTTCAAGTTAGCTTCAAAAATTCCAAAGGAAGAAATAGGAGAAATGGTGTACGGGTGAGGGAGAAATCTTGCTCTGTTTTATTATGCTAATGACCTTCTACAGCTAACCAAGGTCATACATATCCCTTTCCAAATGACATAATTGCCCCTAGTCATTTAAAAGTTTCTAAAAACTCTCAAGGGTAAAATTGTCATTTCCCGCCTATCTCGTTAATTATAATTAACATCCTCCAATTCCCGTTTTTCTCAATATTCTCAAACGCTAATAATTCATATCTCGTTACCCTTTAATTCCCAGCAACACTCTAATCATTAAAATCACCCCGAGACTCACCCCGAGCCCCGAAACTAACCCCGCTATGACTAGACCGATAACTTGCATTCCATGATCGTCTTATGTCGAATGGCTCGAACAAATCCACATATAATGTGGTATTATTAATAATTCACCCACATGCATGAAAATACACAATCACGCCCTCAACAGGCCAAATTACCAAAATGCCCTTATAATAAAATGTGAACCCATATGCATGCATTTATCATCATATAATAATATAATTCACATAAACATGCATATAATCATTTAAAAATATAATAAATCAATTATGGCCCTCCCGGCCTCCTAATCAAGGTCCTAAACCTTATTAGGAAATTTGGGGCTTTACATAAAACCTTTCTAGAAAAGCCCAGTAGGACAAAAACTCGGCCAAGGGAAAAAGAGTACATTATATATTTACTCCTTTCGACGCTTTTAAAGATCCTTTAATCGACACATTATGATCTTATGTACCATCTTCTCGAATGTTCATGTTGGTAATGACTTTGTAAATAAGTCTGCAAGATTGTCGCTTGATCAAATTTGATGAACATCAAACCACCACTCTTTTGAAGATCATGTGTGAAGAAGAACTATGGTGAAATGTATTTAAATCTATCTCCTTTAAGGTATTATCCTTTTGGTTGAGTAGTACATGCATCATTATCTTTATAGAGAATTATTGGTATTTCATTATCGGGTGATAATCAACATGTTCCTCAAATATGTTGTTTCGTTGATCTCAATCACACATTTTCCCCTTGCATCATGAATTGCAAGTATCTCATCATGATTTAAAGTTGCCTCATTAAAAACCTTGTCAGGAAAACCCAGTGGGACAAAACCTGAACTAAGGGAAAAAGAGTGCAACACGTATATATCTCCCCCTCATGCACATATCCATGGTAACTTTCGTGATCAACTATCTCATATGATTTTCATTGTAATTATAAATCACCATAAATTATCTATGATCACATATTTACTATAACTCTTCTAGAGCATATGTGTATAATGGAATATGAATATTTATCCAACATATTAAATCAATCATGTATATAACCTTGTTCATTATCATATCATATCAACAATGTTATAATATGCATCATATTTGTGAATAATCATTATCTATGACTATGTTCAATCCAAAATTTGAAATTTAAATATGATCATATGAATGAATATCTTCAATAATATTAATTTTCATTTGCAATAAAGATGGTACTTCGGGACCATATATTCGTTGCATTCTCGTTACATGTTCTTTAATTTCTACATCAAGTGATCATATACACTATGATTCTTTATGCATACGAAGTTCTTTGGGACTTTTCTACTCATAATTTAATCTATAAACAAAGAATATATTTAATAATTTCCAATCTACAAGATGAAATAAGAAATCCTTCTTCAATAGTTTATAAAATAATCAGGAGCTCTTCAAGAGCTTTTACAATGTATTATTTACGAATTCACATTGCATAGACAATCATACTTGTAATTTCAAATAATTATTCACCTACATGTCTTTAATCCAGTCAAAGATCTTTATTGTATAATGTGCATGACTTTGAATTTATATCTCTTAAGACATGCTAAATTCTTCTGGAATTTTTTCGGTATGGCATAATTCAAATTCTCATATTACTAGGAGCTTCAAATAAATAATTTTTTGTTGCAATGTTTATGTGATGCATATCAATTCTCATAAAATATATATTCTTCAGGCTATAATCAAATCTTGATTATTTTTCTCAGAACAATATGTATGTCTTTATTTTAATCAATCTCTTGTCTATGCAAATTTTGTACAATAATTCATTTGTGTACGAATATACAAATTTCTCATTAGAGATACATTTTCTTGTACAAATATTTATTTGTACCACTACAGGTTTTACTTCACTTTATGTGAATAAATTTTATACTGCCTAAATTGCATCATATGATTTTGGCCAAAACTATATATACGTTGATAGTTCTCAACAAATTTAATATCATGACCCTTGCTATCTCATATTATTTTATTGCATATGCAAACTGAAATTCTGTATTTTAATGTTACCAACTTTATATTTAATTAAATTAATTAATTAAATGCGGAATAAAATGTTAGTACTGGAACAGATATTCTGTAGCTACAGACAGAGATTCTGTAACTATAGAAATACACAATAGAAGGATAAACAGAAAAAAAAAAAAAAAAAAACACACACACACAGAGATTTTTTACGTGGTGTCAATATCCTTTCGGATATTACTAGTCCACGGGGCCACGCCCAGAGATAAGATCGATTAATAAAGTTTCTCAAAAATACAAAGTATTTGACTTAAGCAAAGATTAGGCTCCCTCTAATTTTATGCCGCAAGCTTGATGTATTTTCCACTTTATGAATGAACTTTGCTGAAACTTCAAGAACTCGAACTCCCTTCGATTTGCTTGAAGAGTGTTTGCTTCCTCCCAAGGCAAGACTAGGATGAACCTTCTCCCGAAGGTTTGCTCTTGTTCTTCTCTTTGTTGAATTGTTTCAATACACAAAACACATACAAAGACACAAAATAACAGAGTTACCACTAACCTCTACAAAATAAACACTCTTTTTCTAAAGATGTAAAAGAACAGACCAAAGAGTTAACCTAGACAAGGCTGCTATGGTAAGTATTTATACACAAATATACTCACATAAGATAGCCTTTGCTAGGTTTGAATGCACACAACTCACTAGAAAATGTTTCCTTAAATAATCAACCAATTACATTGAATCATCCGAGATCTGAGGAAATAGACAGACTGTTGTAGCTACAGCTCAATCCGTATCTGAGCTGACATTGCAAGATCCTATCTTCGATTTTAATAAGGATCAATCAGATCCCATCTGTTGAAATCTGGTCATAAGAATCATGTTGTCAAATGAAATCAGCCAGATATAAAATAAATCAACATTTATTATTTGATTCATATGTTAAAAGCTAAGTATATTGTCAAATCTTCTATATATAGAATAGATTGATATAATCAGCTTTTTATATAATCATAACATAAATGTGAATAGAATAAAAATGAAATAATCTTCTATTGAATGCTGAGATTACAAGAAATAAATCAAAAAGTATTTTGTCAAATATAATTTGCCAAAAATGGAATTTACACAAACATTTAATATTGTCGACAATAATTCATAATATGATAATTTTCTTCCATATTGACAAAACTTAATGTTCAAATTATCAATACTTTATAATATTAAGGTATCTTCATGAGTACCTCTTGCTTACAACATCTTCAAGACGAACCAAATGAACATTTGTTTTCATAATTTCTATTTTGTTCACTTACGCTTCAAGCGTTATTAGACTTATTATGACTCAATTTAAATAATATTGATTTGCAGTTGGCATATACATATATATATGTGTATGATTTTATCATTTTGAACTTTTAGTTCTTATTTTGTGCAAGGATTATTTTTCAAAATATTCATCGATCAAACTGCATTTCTCTCCCCCTGATTGAGAGAATATTTAAAAAAATTAATACATCCTATAGGGATTTCAGTATATCACAATAAATTAGTATTTTTTTCAAACATATATATATTATTGGGTCATTGAACTTCAGGTTCAATAATCACAATTATGAACATATTTCATTTTCAAGAATGAGTCATATATATATATATGTATAATTGAAAATATACAAGTGTTGACGCGGTTTTTCGCCAACAGTAAATTATATGAATAAATAGGATGGATTAGTACTGATTGATAAACCGTAATATAAAAATGATAATAATCGAGAATGTGGAAACTAATTGCAAAGAAATATGGTCACTCCTTTTTTAGGTGGTTCAGAGGTTAAAATCTCCCTAGTCCACCAATCGATATTATTGATCTATCCTTACTATTTCTTACAAAGTATTTGCTTTACAAGAAGAATCCAACCCTTTGCACTATCCAGGGTTTCGGTATTTATAGGAGATTGATCCCTGGGTAAGGGTTGGGGTCATCCCGTGATCCTTTTGACCCCTCACATCACATCCCTTACATCAATGATTTATATTTCCATTTTATATTACGGTGAAGGGTGGTCTAATCAATAATCAATAGGTAAAGATGGGCAATGGGCCGCATGGCCCAGATCAGGTGTGGGATGTCTGAACACGCACGTTTATATTACGTATCTGAGAATTCAAGAATAGAACAGGCACGTGATGTCTAGTATACGCACGTTTATATTGTGTGGTTCACTTTATAAGGATCCGGGGGTATGTCAGACGTCTGATGCACCACGAGCTTAATGTGGCGCTAGCTCGTGGCTTCTACTATGTCGACACAATGGCTCCAAGCAATGAGCAGCTAAATGATCCATCAGCTCGGGCTAATTGTTTAGGGGATCGTAACAAACAACTCCGGGTGGACGGTTGACACGCGGCAAATCGATTTAGGCCCTTTTCTAGCTCGACAAAGTGCATGCGGATATTCAGGGCGTACATTTTCCCCCAAGACCATGCTCGTGACCTATGACATCATCTTTGATCTTCACAGTGAGGACTTTTAAACTTCCTTTTCGACTCCCCATGCCCTGCCCACCACTTGGGTGTCGGACACGTGGAACGCCGTGGTTGGCATCTGTTCGGATTTCAAGGATTGTACTAAATGGCCTAGCCACCATTTTGCCGTCATTTCATCTTTTGAGTTACGACCCTCGTATCTCGCATTAATCTGATCAGACGGTCCTCGTTTCCTCATGCCTCTTACGTATATATAAGGTTGGCATTTTTCAGTACTAGTCACCCTTCATTCGAAATTTTCCTTTATTTCCTCTCTTTCGAGTTTTAGAAACTCTCCTTCTTCTTCTTCTGGTCATAATCCTAGAAATCCCCACATTCCTGCCGTAAGAGCCTTTTAGAAGTCCAGCCTCAAGGATTCCACCAGGGCTCCTATTCCCACGTTGCTTGCAACTTTTATTCGAAATATACTTTGTAAGTTCTCCATCCGTTGTATGTTTTGATTTCCCTGTTTCTTTGTTATGCAAGACTACGTTTCATAGTCGTAAACGATAGGCTATTTCTTTGGCTGGTTTTTGGGGCATAGGTTCTGATTCTAGGCATATTGAGTATACCTAAAAACATGTATAGGAATGCGATGTTCACAACTAGGTAATTTTTGGGTAACTTTCTGGATAAATTTAGGAAATACCTATTCAGAATATGGAAGGTGAGAGGTTTTTAGGGTGTAAAACCGGGTAGCTTAGGGGCCACGCTTCCTAGGTGGTTTTCCCCTCAAAACCTCTCCTCCAAGGCAAGTAATAATCTGACCCTCCTGACACAAGGATCCCTGGATATCAGGGCTCCACTGGAAACTTGGGCGCGTGGCTATGGAAGCGCGTGGCATCACACCCCGCGAGCTGAGATTACCTTAGCTCGCGTATGAAAAACCCTTCTTCTCGTGCTACTTGTCTTTTCTTAGCTTTTAGGTCGCCCACTAAGTTTTTTTTTTCTTTCATTCTTGTTTGCTAGGCGATCAGATGGGGCCCAAAAAGAATGTGCCCAAGAAAAGTGTGGCCGGCTCGTCATCCCAGCAATCCAGCAGGGGAAAGGAGGTCGCGGTTGAATCCCCCATCCCTCCATTCGGTCCCACGGTGGAGAGGGAGGTCGAGGTGGGATCTGACGCTTACTTCGAGGTGGAAAGGATAGTCTCGAAGATCACGACCCAAGGGAGGGTCAATAAAATTACGCTGTCCCATAACATCGAGATTGGGACTGGCGCTCTTATCGCCCGACCTCCCTTTGAGGGGGAGAGGAGCTACACACAACTGGAGGAAGAATTCGCAGCCTGGAGCGACGAGCACTTGAGGGTCAGGGCCTTCCTCCCCCTCGACCAGTACTTTGCCGACTTCCTCAACTATGTGAAGCTGGCGCCATTTCAACTCCCTCCGAACTTGTATCATCTGCTGGCTGGGTTGAGGTATCTTTTCCTGCAGATATCCTCTATTTCTTCTGCCTTAAGGCTAGCCCAGATCAACGGGGACGAGGCGATAGGTTCTACTACCTGACCCGCTTCCCGAACTCTCCTACAGTCATCGAACTTCCCAGCCATCCCAACGACTTCAAAGACCAATTCTTTATGCCGAATGGGTTTCGCAACTATGAACACCATTATTTCAACCATCCTTGTAAGTTTCCTTTCTATTTATTCTCTTTTTGCGTGTATACTGACTGGAGCATCACTGTGCAGCCATTTTTGCGAGGACGGTCAAATCAGTGACCCTTGGGGGTCAATACGACACTTTGGCGAGGCTTCCGCCTAGTGAGAAGGATTAACGCCAGCTCGTGTCTGATGAGACGATGCTGGCATGTAAGTTAATTTCTGCAGGCCAGACTCTGGCCTTGAGGAGGACGCGGGTTAACTACCCAGTAGCTCGCGAGTTGGCGCTTGTCCCTGAGGGGGATGCCGCAGTTGGCGACGATGACGAGCAGGACGAAGAAAATGAGGTGCCGCTCTTGCGAAAAAGGCGAGCTCCTGAGGCTGCTCGGGGCCTCGATGTGGAACGGGCTCAATCGGGGGCACCAGCCGGTCCCTCCGGCCAAGGTAACCCATACCCGTTTAGGGATCTAGACAGGGTTGCCGCAGACCTTAGGCTTGTTGAGTTTAACCCAAACCAGCTCATACACCATCACCAAGATGACCCGGACCGTAACATAACCCTGCTCTAGTGCATAGACCAACTAGTATTACGCCATGATATGGGCCGTCCTAGGGGTACCGTAGTAGTAGACAACACCTTGTCCTTTAGGTCGGCCTTTTCTGAGGAGTACGGGACCAACCTTAGGTCGTGGCCCTCCCTTCTAGAGGGTGTAGTCACTCTAGGACTTAGACAATACGTAGAGGAGTCCTGTCCTGAGGTAGATCTGGACCCAGAACCCTCTCTGATTCATGAAGTAATAAACTTAGACTCTCCTATAGAAGTTCCGAGTCCGGAGGTCGTGGCAATAGATTCCTCCTCTAGATCAGAGGGTAGGACTTTTTCAATACACCTTTAGAATATAACAACCTTACACGTATACTAACGTCCTTTTCCTTTTGTTTCAGGCGAGGAGATGGCACAACCCGGAGACAGCGGCCTGCGCTCCATCTTCCAGGGGGAACCCTTCCTCCAGACCACCCGGCCATTGGTAAAGAGACCCCGGCTGATCAAGAAAACTCATGCCTCTGGGACAACCTCCAAGTCCCCTGCCAAGGGGAGAAGTCAGATCCCCGCAGCCATAGAGAATATGCCTCCACCTCCCCCGCGACACCCAACCCCTACTCGGTAATAGGTGGCACCAACTGGAACTCCGCCAGTCCCCGCCCCCACTGTGTGCATCCCAATTAATGCCCAAGATCTAGAGAAAATCCCAGACACCTTCCGGGGGACGGTCTATGAGACCGCAAGCTATACGGTGGAGCATTATTACAAGGCCAATCCGAAGTACTTGAGGGAGATCGAGGCGAGGAGCCCCAAGAATGCCATAGAGTCCGCGTTGGGGATGAACCTCACGGTAAGCTTACTTAGTTAAAGTCTTTTGCTTTCTTCCCAGCACATGCCTTACTTTCTTTACTTATTTGCAGGCGGCTTTGGCTCTGCACCACAGCGTAGCTCGGTCCAGGGCCAGGACTGACGAGCTCAGGGGCGAGCTCCAAACTGCTCAGGCTACTCTCACATCTGCTCAACAACAAGAGCAAAGTGCCAAGGCTGCCTTGAGGCTGCCCAAGAAGGCGAGCAGGCTGCCTTGGCCACTGCGAAGGCTGAGCTCGTGGAGGCCAGGGCTAACCAGTTGGAGGCCGAGGCCACCACCGAGGCAGAGAAGGTGTCCTCCAGCTCTTCCATGGAGGCCATGCTCTACCATTGCTGGGCCTTCAACCAGGACGGCGACTTCTCTTTTCTGGCCCCTGAGGTGTGGGAGCCTTACCTCGAAAAGTTCAAGGCTCGTCTTCAACAGGAACCACCTTCTGAGACTGGGGAGACCTCCACTGCCGGCGAGTAAGAAACCGAGAGGGTGACCTCTTCGGAGCGTCTTGGGGAGTCCTAGTTTATTATTTTTTTTTAAAGAACCTCTTTCTCTCTTGTTTTTGTAACCTGCAATTTTTGGCTTGACATGAGGTTATTTTCCTCGCGACCGTTCGTCTGTCCTTTTAAATATCTATTTTTCACTTAGTCCTTGATTTTGATTATATATTTTTTTATATGCCTATAACTCGTTCATCCAAAGCTAAGGGAAGAGACTTTTAGGTCGAGATAGATATTTAGACTTTGGTCGTGACCATAATTGATTCTGATCTACATCTTACTTGTTAAACGTCAAGCCTCGGACCTGGTTGTATCTAGGGTTTTAAATTAAAACTTAGTTCGTGTTAGTATGATTGATGCCTTGTGTTTTTTAGGAAAAACACTGGTCAATCACTTTTCACTAACTTCCAAGTTTTTACCTGGTCGTATCCAGGATTTTAATTTAAAACTTAGTTCGCATTAGTATGATTGATGTCTGGTGTTTTTTAGGAAAAACACTGGTCAATCACTTTTCACTAACTTCCAAGTTTTTACCTGGTCGTATCCAGGATTTTAATTTAAAACTTAGTTCGCGTTAGTATGATTGATGCTTGTGTTTTTTAGGAAAAACATTGGTCAATCACTTTTCACTAACTTCCAAGTTTTTACCTGGTCGTATCCAGGATTTTAATTTAAAACTTAGTTCGCGTTAGTATGATTGATGCCTTGTGTTTTTTAGGAAAAACACTGGTCAATCACTTTTCACTAACTTCCAAGTTTTTACCTTCTTCTCGGGGTATATGCCCCCCAAGTAATCAGAAAGAGAACTTTCTCGGTTACTTTGGACACGCTCTTTGAAATCTACACGCACACGGAAACATACAACGATATAAGAAATATACTTCTCATTTTTTAATAAAAAAGGGTGGCTTTTATAATTAAGCCTTACAAAAGTACGACTATTGATAATATTTCTTTAGGTGTACAGCATTCCATGTCTGTGGGACTGTTTCTCCATTAAGCCGAGCTAGTTTAAAGGTCCCTTCCTTCACAACCTCTATTATTTGATAGGGTCCTTCCCAGTTTGGTCCCAAAGCTCCGTCCTTGGGATCCTTACCGGCTAAAAAGAGTCTTTGGAGCACCAGGTCGCCTAAGTTAAAGACGTGTCTCTTGACCCTCAAGTTATAATAACGAGTGATTTTTTGTTGATAATGCGTGAGCTGCAACTGTGAAGCTTCTCCTTTTTCATTAATTAGGTCGAGGGATGCGCTGAGCAATTTATCGTTCAGCTCTTGGCTGAACGCCCGGACTCTGTGCGTAGCTATCTTTGTTTCAACAGGAAGGACGGCCTCACTTTTGAAAGTTAGGGAGAAAGGAGTATGCCCCATAGAAGTTCGTTGTGAGGTCCGGTATGCCCACAGCACCTGAGGGAGCTGTTCAGGCCAAACTCCCTTAGCTTCGTCCAGCCTCTTCTTAAGGCTCACCTTGAGTGTCTTATTTACAACCTCGACCTGTCCATTAGCCTGTGGGTAGGCCACTGAAGAGAAACTCTTAATTATGTCGTGTCTTCCACAGAATTCGATGAAGAGATTGCTATCGAACTGGGTTCCATTGTCCGATACGATTTTCCTTGGCAGTCCAAACCGGCAGACGATATTCTTAACTACGAAGTCGAGGACTTTCTTCGACGTTATTGTCACCAGGGGTTCTGCTTCTGCCCACTTCGTGAAATAATCAATGGCCATTACTGCATAGTGAACTCCTCCTTTTCTCGTGGGCAGAGCTCCAATTAAATCAATTCCCCAGACCGCGAATGGCCACGAAGACGAGATCATCTTTAGCTCGACTGGTGGAGCTCGGGTGATTTGGCAAACCGCTGGCACTTGTCACACCTTCGGACGTAGGAAATTGAATCCTTTGATAGAGTGGGCCAATAATATCCTTGCCTTAAAATCTTTAAGGCCAGGTTTTGCCCCCCAGCGTGATCCCCACAAAAACCTTCATGCACCTTTTGCAGAATAGCCTTGGCCTCATCTGGCAGAACACATCGCAGAAGAGGCAAAGAAAGACCACGTCGATACAACATCCCGTCTACAATTGAATACCTCAGAGCTTGGTAAAGTATCCTCCTCGCGTCATTTTGCTCTTCAGGTAACTTTCCTGTTGTAAGGTATTCGACTATGGGATTCATCCAGGTTGGCCTGGCGTCGATCATCTCGACCTTTCTTGTAGTCTCCTCCATGCTCGGCCTTCCAAGAATTTCACCAGTATCAGGCTCAAGGTTTCAGCCTCCCTGGAGGTGGCGAGTTTTGCTAAAGCATCCGCATTGGCATTTTGCTCACGAGGGATCTGCTCGACTCGGCTATATTCAAAATCAGACAGCTCCGTCTTCACCTTAGCCAGGTAGGCCGCCATCTTGGCTCCTCGCGCTTGGTATTCCCCTAATACTTGGTTTACCATGAGCTGAGAGTCGCTGTAGCACTGGACGGCCTTGGCCTTCAACTCCTTAGCCACTCTAAGCCTAGCCAATAAAGCTTCGTACTCTGCCTCGTTGTTGGACGCCTTAAACTCGAACCACAGCGCGGAGTGGAAACGATGCCCCTATGGGGATCTCATAATGATTCCAGCTCCGGACCCGTTCTCGTTAGATGAACCATCCACAAAAACTCTCCACATGGCCTGCACCGGTTCTCCAAAAGGTTCCTCTTGGAATCCAATGCATTAAACCATGAAATCAGCCAGAGCTTGGCTTTTGATTGTAGTCTGTGGGACATACAATATTTCGAATTGGCTGAGCTCAATAGCCCATTTCAATAGACACCCCGATGCCTCAGGTTCCTGAAGTACCTGCCTTAGAGGTTGATCGGTCATGACATGGATTGAATGGGATTGGAAGTACGGCCTAAGCTTTCTGGAGGTCGTGATAAGGCAGAAATCCATCTTTTCCATTAAATGGTATCGTGATTCAGCTCCGAGAAATCTTTTACTAATGTAATAGACCGGCTTTTGAACACGACCCTCTTCTCGGACTAGTACAGCACTAGCCGCATCTTCCGTAACAGATAAGTAAAGAAAAAGAGGCTCTCCTACTGTCGGTTTAGACAACGCTGGCGGCTTGGCTAAATGTGCTGTTAGATCGAGGAAGGCTCGCTCGCATTCCTCGGCCCATTCAAATTTTTTATTCCCCCGGAGCAGGTTGTAGAATGGCAAACATTTGTCGGTTGACTTAAAAATAAACCGATTAAGGGCTGCCACTATTCCTGTTAGACTTTGGATGTCCTTTCGCGACCTGGGCGGATCCATCTTGATCAGTGATCTGATTTTGTCAGGGTTCGCCTCTATCCCTCTAGTGTTGACTATGAACCCTAGAAATTTTCTTGATGCCACCCCGAATGTACACTTTTGGGGATTCAGCCTCATACCATACTTCCTCAAGATCTCAAAACATTCCTTCAGATCGGGAACATGGTTATCGGCAGTTTTTTACTTGACCAACATGTCATCAACATACACTTCCATGTTTTTCCCGATCTGATTAGAGAACATTCTGTTGACCAATCTCTGATATGTAGCTCCCGTATTCTTCAGCCCGAAGGGCATGACCTTATAACAATAAACGTTGGTTGGAGTCATGAAGCTGGTATGCTCCTAGTCCATAGGATTCATAGCGATCTGGTTATAACCCGAGTACGCATCTATGAAGGACATGAGCCCGTGCCCCACAGTGGCATCCACCAATTGGTCAATTCTCGGCAAGGGGAAGCAATCTTTGGGGCATGCTTTATTCAGATCAGAAAAGTCGATGCAAGTTCGCCACTTTCCATTGGGCTTCGGGACCAAAACAGGGTTGGCGACCCAGATCGGGTATTTTGCCTCACAAATAAAGCCGCATTTTAAAAGTCGAGCTACTTCCTCTTCTAGGACCACAGCTCGGGTCGTGCCCAAGTGCCTCTGTTTCTGGGACTTCGCGGGCATGTTTTTATCCAGGTTAAGGGTATGCATGATGACCCTTGGGTTGATTCCTATCATGTCTTCATGAGACCAGGCGAACACGTCTAGATTTTCTTATAGAAATTTCAGCAGCTCCGCCTTTCTCTCATTACTAAGGTTTTTCCCAAGCCTAACCACCCTCGAAGGGTCTTTAGGATCGATGTTCACCTCTTCGAGCTCTTCGATGGCCTGGAGCTTGGATCTATCTTCGCCTATTCTTGGGTCAATATCATCACTCAATGTGGTACCTACACCATCGGCTTTCTGAGGTTTTTCTATCCCAAGATCAAATCTTACTTTCTGAGATTCCTCGTTCTCGCCCTGAATGGCCATCGTCTGCTGCCCAGGTCATGACTTTCCCTTCATGGAAATTCTATAGCATTCCCTGGCAGTGATTTGATCGCCTCGGACTGGACATATCCCCATAGAGGAGGGGAATTTGACTACAAGGTGGCGTACAGAAGTTATGGCTTCGAATGCCATCAACGTAGGCCAACCCAAAATTGAATTGTACGCAGCGGGACAATCGATGGCCACAAACTTGAGGAGTTTGGAAACAGTTCGTGGTCCCTCACCCAAGGTTATTACTAACTCGATTGTTACTATCGCTGCCGACCCTTCGCCAAAAAACCCATACAACATCACGGAGGTGGCCTTCAGCTCGGCTACGGACAACCCCATTTTTTCTAGCGTGGGTTGGAACAGCAGGTTGACGGAACTCCCATTATCAACTAGTATTCTCCTAACTCTCTGATTGGCGAGCTGGGCAGTTATGACTAGAGGATCGTTATGTGGGAACTGGACATGACTAGCGTCCTCTTCGGTAAAACTGATTGGTTGCCTCTCCAATTGCTGTTGTTTAGGTAGATGCTGCTCCAGGATAAACTCAACTCCATTATGAGACCTCAGTTCATTGATGTACCTCTTCTGGGCACCTCTGCTCGTGCATGCCAGATGAGGTCCTCCAGAGATGGTGGTTATCTCTCCCCCTATTATGGGAGGAGGGGTATCCTAACTCACCCGGGCCCCGGGCTGGTTTATGGGAGCCTTCGGAGGTTGCTGACTAGTAAGGACTCGATTCCGCACATACTGAGCCAAAGGTTTCGCTCTGATGAGTGTCTCGATCTCGTCCTTCAAATGCCTACAATCATCTGTGTTGTGACCGATGTCGTTGTGGAATCGACAGAATTTGGAAGGGTCTCTCTTGGCCTTCTGATTTTTCAAGGGCTCTAGCTTTTTCCAGGGAAGGTGGGCAGAATTTGCTAGGAAAATATGCTCCCTAGTGTTTGTGAGTTCGGTATAAACCGTGTAGACCGGCTTGAACTTTTCCATGGGCTTGTTCTTCTTTGGACCGTGCTGGCCGCCCTCGCCGTTCCCCTTTCTCTTGCTTCCACCCCCTTGGTTATTCTGGGCAACAGTCTGAGTTGTTTTCACGACGCCCGTTTCCGCTCCAATGGGCTGGTCAGGGATTTGGCTAGTTCCCGCGACCGATGCTCACGCTTCTTCCAAGTTTATCCATTCCTGGGCCTTGTTCAAGAATTCATCCACAATGCTGACACCTCTCCTCTGGATTTCTTTCCACAGCCCGCCCCCAACAAGGATTCCAGTTCTCATAGCCATGAGTTTGGAACTATCGTCCACATCCCTAGCTTGTGCTGCAACGTTTGCGAACCTGCTCAGATAAGCTTTTAAGGGCTTCTCGGGCTGTTGCTTCACGTTCACCAGGGTGTCCGCTTTGACGCAAGCCGCTTGAGAGGCTCGGAATACCCTCTTGAAATCGGTAGAGAAATTCTTCCACGAGCTGATTGACTGTTTCTTGCACTGCTTGAACCACTGCCTAGCTGGCCTGATCAAATTCGAAGGGAAAATCAGGAATCTTAGCTCGGGGCCGATATTATGGGCCATCATTAGGGTATTGAACATCCCCAAGTGATCCGATGGGTCCCCGTCCACATCGAATTTGGATAGATGGGGCATCCGGAACCCGGCGGGTATGTCGTGGCTGTGATGTTGGGGGCAAAACGCTCGAGCTCGTCTCCCGAGTCATATTCGTCTTTGCCCTTTTCTGATAAGAGTTTCTTCATTAGCTCCTTCATCTGAGCTAACCTTTCGAGGGTCTGGTCCTTGATCCCCTAGTTGTTCTGGGGCTGTTCAACAGCTCCCGTTCCATTGTACGCGTTAGGCGGGTTATTGTCCCTCCAAGCTTGAACTTGGTTTGGTGGGATATTCCCATTGTCACGTATTTCGGAAGGACCATCCTCTCGGTGAGTATGACTTTCATTTCTGGCCAGATCCCCCCTCTGTGAGTTGAGGCGATCTCGAAGGTCGGTCCTCGAGGCGGCCGAGGGCTTTGCGCCGAACTTAAATGATTGCGCAGGTCTCCACTAGATCTACCACCTCGGTGGCTCTCGGTCCAATAGCTCCCATTGGAAAAGCTTAGAGCCTGCTACTGGGGGTGAGGATCCGGGACATTTTCGCAAGCTCGCGGGCGATGAGCAGAAACGGCGGGAGGAGGATTCCTTCTGTTGTTCCCGTGTGCAGGAATATCTCGAGCAGGACGAGGAGGGATGGGTATCTTATCGGCGAAGGGGGATGCCTAACTGGTGAAGCAATCCTAATCCCGTCTGGCCAGATCAAACTAGCTCGCGGTCACTCTATCCCACTGCCTCCAGCTTCTTGCACCCGGCGATTTGACCGCGGCACAGGAGGGCTGGCCGGAGCAGGTTGTCTGCGCAAGCTTTCCTCAGACCTCCTCCGCAAGCTGCCACGAGCCCTTCTGGGTGCGTTTGGTGGTGGAGCCAAACTTGGAGTTGAAGTTCTGACTGATCGACTGACTTACTGATGGGCCCTGGGAAACTCCTCAAACATAGTTTCCTGGTTATGGTGCGACATGGGCGCAGAACTCGAGGTTGAGGTTCTAACCGACCGACTAGGTCTGGACCGACTATCCCTGCGGGACTTGTGAGTCCTGCTTTGCCTCTTTCCGACGTTAACTTCGGTTGCAAGAGGGGGTAGCCGGGCCAAGACCTCCTCGATTTTCTTATTCGCTTTGGTTAGATGACTCCTCAACTATATGTTCTCCATTTCTATCGTCGTCAGGTAACCAGGGTTCGGATTTGGCGGTAAGGGCGCCGAACTTCCGGTGTCGTCATGGCCCATCGGCTGCTTTCCCGATCGCTGCTAGACCTCTAGGTCTGGTTCGTTGGATATGGCGGCATGGTGGGCCTCCTACCCACCATGTTGATCCGCCTCGTTACCATCCCTCGAACGAGTAACCACCATGATCAAGTTTTCGCGATAGCACTAATCTAAGCCCTCTCAATGAAAGCACCAAACTGTTGACGCGGTTTTTCGCCAACAGTAAATTATATGAATAAATAGGATGGATTAGTATTGATTGATAAACCATAATATGAAGATGATAATAATCGAGAATGTGGAAACTAATTGCAAAGAAAGATGGTCACTCCTTTTTTAGGTGGTTCGAAGGTTAAAATCCCCCTAGTCCACCAATCGATATTATTGATCTATCCTTACTATTTCTTACAAAGTATTTGCTTTATAAGAAGAATCCAACACTTTGCACTATCCAGGGTTTCGGTATTTATAGGAGATTGATCCCTGGGTAAGGGTTGGGGTCATCCCGTGATCCTTTTGACCCCTCACATCACATCTCTTACATCAATGATTTATATTTACATTTTATATTACGGTGAAGGGTGGTCTAATCAATAGGTAAAGATGGGCAATGGGTCACATGGCCCAAATCAGGTGTGGAATGTCTGAACATGCACGTTTATATTGCGTATCTGAGAATTCAGGAATAGAACAGACACGTGATGTCTAGTATACGCACATTTATATTGCGTGGTTCACTTTATAAGGATCCGGGGGTATGTCAGACCTCTGATGCACCACGAGCTTAATGTGGTGCTAGCTCGTGGCTTATACTATGTCGACACAATGGCTCCAAGCGATGAGCAGCTAAATGATCCATCAGCTCGGGCTAATTGTTTAGGGGATCGTAACAAACAGCTCCGGGTGGACGGTTGACACGTGGAAAATCGATTTAGGCCATTTTCTAGCTCGACCAAGTGCGTGCGGATATTCAGGGCATACAACAAGTTTATTATTCTTGTAAGTTCATGATCATACAACCTTATCACATCGATAAGAAATTATGCAATAAAAATTCAACAATGATTCAATAATGCAAAGTGAATATAATTAAATACTCATTATCAAAATAATATAATTTTTTTTCTCATACATCTTGGACAAAAAAATATAACTATATAGCAAAATAATTTTCAAAAGAAATGTAATTTCAACTTATAAATAATTATGAAAATTTTGATAAATGAATGCACTAACATTCTAATGAGTGACACTTTTATAAATGATATATATGAAGTAAAAAATTTAACAATAAAACTGGACAAGTTAAAATATTTATAAACAGAACATTTGAAAACTAGTTGAAATATATATATGTTTTAAAAATGCAAGATATTCAAATTTATTTTCACTTCTCGTATGGAAAATATATATACATATTTTCTTGAGCACCATATAAGAATTAATAATAAAAAGAATCTTCTGGTTCTTCATCTAAATTTAGGAAAATTTATACATTTCATTGCATATGATTGACCATTCAAATAATGGACTTCAGGCTCACTATACTTTGTATTTCACTGAAATTTTCAACATATACTTAACCACTATAAAAGTTTCATTTTTTGTTTATATACTAGACAATGAAATTCAAAATATATAATAGCATTGATTCTTCAAGAATCAGATTTCTCTATTTGATTTTTTTAATATATTATGTTCAACAACATTATATATTTAACAATTTTATCTATCCAATGGTGTGCTTGCTTAAAAGCACAATTATTTTTCAAATATAAACTTATCATTCATTCAAGTTAATACACAATGATAATAATCATGTTTGTTGTAGCCAAATAGATATAATCATAATATGAATATATCACTTATTTTTCTTTCTCATTTCTTTCCAACAAGTGGTCAAATTTATTAATGAAATAAATCATTCATTATTCTTATGACTTGATATATTATATAATTAAATGTACAGCCGGTACATACTATAAGTTATTTTTTGCCACATTCACAATTATATAGAAATTATACAACTGGTACATAAAATATGTTTAACTATAGCTAGCAATGTATTGTGTTAAGGTTTCATTAATAACTTTTTCAAATAATCTTTGTGACTTTATAACACTTTGAGGAATGTAATTATAAATTACATTTTAATCAATGACAAAGTTTACTATAATACTAATAATTAGATATTCACTTCTAGGAATGTGCAATGAATAATTAACATAAGTAATGAATCATTCACTTCAAGGAATATCATTGAAAAGAACATACTTGCTTCTGGCAAGAAATATTGCATATATAATAACATGACTAATAATATCAAAACTCTTTGAAATAAAATTTACTTTCTATCATTCTCTTCAAGGAATAATATTTAAATGTACAACAAAATTGATATACAAGTTAACTTCTTTATTGTACAATAAATTGTTGGGATTTTATGCCCTAATTAAAACCCAAATTCTTTGTAATCTCATTTTATTATCAATAAAAGAACAAGAAATCATTTGTTGACTTGGTCAATCACTTTGCTCACATGTTTTATTTTCATGATTATTTGTTTAATATAAACTTCTATTAAATCCTGAGCATATAGCTAATCGTATTTATACTGACGTAATCACAGTGGAATATAAATATGATTATATGTTCAAAATAAGTTAGTCCTAAGATTAGTCAGTGCACATGATTTACACTAACTTGCCAATCTACGATATGATCTACTTACACATTACAGTGTTATGTTCTTTCCAGAACATTAGCAAAGTAGATAAGATCAGATGTATTTGTTACATCTGTAACGCCCTACTACCTTAGAGCCGTTACTTAGTGAGTTTAAAAATAGAAATCGTGCTTTTGACTGACTCTAAGTGGTTTCTAAAACCAAAAGTGTGAATAAATCAGAATTTAAGGCTGTACTCTTTGAAAATGTTTAGTTTCATTGAAAGCGTTAAGTATAAAACATCTAGGATCCCAAAATAAGGTTTACAAAATATTCACAACTCAAAAATAGATTTACACTTGATCAACTATCAAAAGAATGGTTTAATACAGCCATATACAAAAATGCCCCCAACCAAAGCAGTCGGGCAGGCCGAACATGTACGCGCCGCCCCCACGCTCTCCATACTCATGGCCGTTGACTGACTCCTTGCTTTTACCTGCCACACGGAGTACCCGTGAGCCGAAGCCCAGCAAGAAAACCCAAATAGTACATAACATATGCAAATCATATAGCTGGCATAATTCACTGATAAATAGGAAAACCATCATAATAAAAAGTACGGCCATGCCGCCCCAGAGGCCTTACCAAAGCCTGGGGTTTCGGTTCTCACCGCGAGGATAACTCATGTATCCCTTGGGTCTCACCCTGACTATAAGCATCCCATGTGCTGAGTGTTACTTTCGGCCCCACGGCCGTACCCGGCCTACGCCGCACTCGGCCCTTGCCGTTCATTTCATTATAATCACACATATAGTACATTCGAAATAATCATTCACACACATCATGATTCATTTAAGGTTAAACATTTGCACATAATACAATCTAGGGCCATGCCCTGCAATCACACAGTGGGGCCATGCCCTATTCTCGGGTGTTACGGTTTTCTTACCTGTATCCCGAGCTTTCCGATGCACCACGGTCACGAGCACGGTCCTCTAGCACGAGCCTCTCCGAAATCCTAGTCACAACACACATAAAACACTTTTAATACTAACCAACCCAAAACCACTTCCCGGGACCAATCCCGCACTCTCAGGACTCCCAAAATCCTAAAATAAGTCATTGGAAACATCCCCCGAACCCCTGGAGCAAAAGCTCAAAATTGGAAATTTTGGTGCCCAAAAAATGGCCTAGCGCCGCGGCTCAGCCCTACAGGGCCGCGGCGCTTAACAAGTCAGAGAGCCACCCCGCCTGGAACCAGCCTCGCGCCGCGGCGCCCAAGAACAGGGCCGCGGCGCGCCCTTACGAACCCAAAATTTCTGGGTTTTTCTCCTTCAATTCCTTCATCCAAAATACCTCCAAACCAGCCCAAACACATATCTCAACCCCAAAACTAAATTCCAAACTTCATATGAACAATCTAACAACCTATAGACACTAGAATCAAGATCAAAACATCAACACACCCAAGATCCACACCTTTGATCTCTAATTTCAGCCACTCAAACCAAAACCTTGAAAAGCTTAACTCAAGCATTAAAATCCTCAAATCAACACAGAAAACAAACTTAAGTGTGTATAAAATCCATACCTCAAGTGAAGAATCCTCCCAACAAGCTTCCTTGATCTCCTCCTAAGCTCCCAATTCAGCCCTTCAACCCTTCCTCTTCTTTTCTTTTTACTTGCCCTAGCTCTTCTTTCTCCTTCTCTTTCTTCTCTTCAATTTCTATCAAAGCATCAAGTGACCCCAAATGCCCAAACCGTACCCCCTATATCACAGCTGAAAGTTTCATAATCCCCTTGCCAAAAGACCAAATTACCCCTTCCTAATAATCCTCCCTAACTAAACCTTCAAGGGCACTTAAGTCTTTACACTTCTATTTCAATTCTATCACTTTCTATCTTAAAACTTGTTACCCACAGCAGTTACAAACGGTTACCCAGGTTACCCAATTACCAATAACTAACCACTCATTCTCAACTCAACTTATAAGATTCCCGAAGTACCCCTAGGCTCCTCCCGAGCCGGGTACAACATCCTGTTGTGACTTTTAGACTAATTGGCTCACTAGGACTGTCTCGATGCGTGCATCCTGATAATAACACCACACTCACATGGCACAATTCACATCGTACAATTATCACAGTTATGCCCTAACATGGCCAGATTACAATCATGCTCATTCTAAGACAATCAGGTCTACATGCATACTAATTCACATAGTCATGCATCTCAAATAATCAAATAGTCATATAGCGTGCAATAAATCGTAATCATGCATTAAGCTCAATAAAGACACACACCAAATCCCATCATGCCCTCCAGGAACACTACTCCAGGCCCTTAAGCCTAATAGTGAAATTGGGGTCGTTACAACATCGGACATGACCGATATTGACAGTTGATAAGATAAGTAAACATATCGTTATTATCTATTATAGTCATATCACATAGTTGACCATAGGTCAATTCAATCTCAATTCTGAGTGGTTAGTATTCTAACTGATTGTATTATTTGAGTTCTTTGATTTGTTCATTACCAGATTACCCTACGGACTAGCACATACTTACATCTTGGGAACTCAGTAGTATAGTTGAGTGGGAGTGTTAATCATAGATATGAACTTCTATAGCTTCTGATGAAGAAGTGAAACAATGGTTTCCTTTTAGTTTGGTTCAAGGAGTTAAATGATAGAGATCTCATTTCAGTAATTAAATTAGTTTATTGGAATATCATTTACAAGAAACTAAGTGTTTTAAGGATAAAATACAATGAGGGGTAAATGGTATTTTAGTCCTATCTCATTATAGACCGTCTATAGAGGAGTGAGTGACAATTATGATTGTAACAATGGATAATTAATAGCGTATCTATATTTGTTATAGAGCATTCTATGAATTCAAGAGTGCAATTCTGAGTCTATAGTGGAGTCACGGGGAATTAATAAGTTAGTAAATTTATTTCTTAGATTTATGATAACTTATTGGAGCTTGATTTCATAGGCCCATGGTCCCCATTGAACCTTGTAAAAAATCATCTAGATAGTCTCAATTAATTGATTTAATTATCAATTAGAATTATCAAAGTGGACCAGGTCAATTTTGGATAGTTTCACAGAGTTATGTATTTTTTAGAAGAAAAGAGAAATTATGGCAAATTTATTAATTAAGATAATTGATATCTAAATTAATAAATAAGTTTAAATCAATGTTCAAATTATAAATAATTAATTTGATAAAGGATTTAAATAATTATTTAATTAATTAAATCAACAGTTTATAATACAAACATTGATTTTAAGTCCAATGGGCTTATAATCAAATGGGAAATTTCACGGGCCTAAAGCCCATGATAATTTCGACCTAGGGCTTCAAATTGGCTATTATTTTATTAATTTTTTAATTAATTAAATGGTCTAATTGAGTCTATAAAATGAGTGTTTATAGAGAAGTCTAAAGATAAGTTTAATCATTGGTTTTCTGATAGTTTTAGATTATCTCTAAACACAAGTCATTTTCTAAGCCTCTTTGTTACTTTCTCTTCTTCTCTCTGTATCCATCTTATGTGTTGAGAATTTCCCACTCTAGTCTAGGTGATTCTAAGGATACATTGGAAGACTGTGACGAAATTAGAAGAACAGTTCAGTTTCTTGATAATACTCTGCGACAGAAAGGATACAAGGGTTAGAGAAACTGAAGGAATGACTCATTCATTTCGCTGCGTATACTATAAGTATTCTTATCGTTGTTTCTCTTTGAATTCAATTTTAGAAACATGTTCTAGGTTATCTCATATTAATTTGTTTAATATTATATCTATATGAAAATAAATAAAGATCATGTATAAGTTTTCCCAACAACTGGTATCAGAGCCTTTGGTAATCTTTATTTTCATGAATGAACATGATTAAAATTAGATTATTTGATATGTTTGAATAATTGGATGGTTTTCATGTTTTTATGAAGCATAATGAATTTTATGTGATTATTAGCAATTTTAGGTTATTTTGTTGTGTTTTCTATACCATTTATGTTTATATATGCTTTATTTTGTGTAAAAACATGTTAAAAATTAATTAGAAAATTGTTTTGGTTTGAAAAATTGCACAATTTTTTTTTTACAGAAAAATTTACTCTGGCTACCACACGCGCATGCCCAGCACGCGTCCCATGGCAGCCAGTGCAATCCGCGCGCACCCCTCGGCCACCGTGAACAGCACCCGTCACGGGTACTGTTCACCCATATTTTTTTATTATTATATTTTTAAATTAAAGAAAAATAAAAATTGTAAAAATAAATTATTTATAATCAAAAACCAAAAATATCAAATTTGTTTTTGCATTTAAAATTGTTTTTTAAAAATAAGATATTTTTGTTAGTTGAGATATAAATAATTAGATATTTTCTACAAATATTCAAATTCAAATTTCAAAATAGACTAACAACTTAATTTTAAATCTTTTAATATATTAAAATATTAGAATTAAGATATTAGATATATAAGATATTTTCTTTTAAATTCTTGATATTTTTATTAATTCTTTATTTGAAAATATAAATATATTTTTATTCTATAGTTTTTAATATTTAAATTATTTGAAATTTGAATATTGTTAGTTAGATAATTTTTATGGATATTTGAATTTGATTAACTGTTTTGAGATATTTTAGGATTGTTATAACTATTAATATTTTATTTTTTTAATGGTTAAAATATTAGCTATAGTTGTAACAACACAAGATATTTTTGAAAAACAGTTAAGATATTGATTTTAAAATTTAAATTTGGTTAAATTTTGAAAAATATCATTTTTTCAACCAATTAATAATACTTTTTTTAATAAATGGGATTTAAATTAACTTTGGTTAATTGTTGATAAATCTTATTAAAATTAAATTAATATTTTTTTTCAAATTAACCTAAAACCAAGTTGATTATTGATAAATGAAATTTAAATTAACTATTGTTAATTGTTGATAAATTTCATTTAAATTGACTTATTTTTTGTAAAAAAATTAATTAATTTGATTTTTTTTGATAAATTCTAGATAATTAATTGTGGTATTTTTGCAAATGAAATAAATTATGGTTTTTTTTTACATAAATTCATAGAATTTCTCATATAGTAACATGATTAGACCCATCCAATTATAACATATTTGTTTACACTATATGTAGTATTTTTGCAATTTGGCTTAGATGCATATAGTGGCCCATATGTTTGTTAGATATATGGATTTTGTCAAATAAAATATTTATAAAATGATAGGTTTTATTTGGGCCCATTAGAAAATGTAAAGTTTAAATTCCTCTCTTGTGGGTGATTCCACTTATGAAGGCTCATTTGCTTTGCATAAATATAGTGGGTCTAATCAATTAATAACAATTAATAAAACGAAGGTTTAAATTCCTGTCTTTTGGACCGTGTATGGAAGATAAGAGGCTTTTGTATTGGGAACGACATACTGGACTCAGCCTTCTTCCATACAAGTCCAATTGTTAAGGCCCATTTACTTGAGTTTGACTTAATTGTATATGTTCATTATATTAGTTAAACCTAAATATTGATTAGCAACAAATTAATTGGATTTGTTTCAATGTGACACTTTATAATTAATAGGAAATTATAGGACTTTGGTTTTAAAATTTTTAATCTGTTTAATTTGTTTTTGGAAAACCATAGTCATTAATTTTCTAAAAATAAATAATAAAAATACTATTTTTAATTTAATAATGAGCTTATTTTAAGAATTTTATTTGATCTCCACCGTTGGTTTAACATAGTCAATAGCTTAATGGGGCCTCGAGGCGCTTTGATTCGTCCCCCTAGGGAATGTGTTCATTAGCTATTTTGACAAGGTTAGATCTCAAAAGATAGATAATTATAGGTCAAATTCTACTAGACTCACCCCTACGGTGACTACTAAGACTAAATCTATGATTATCGAAACCGTGGGTCTAGCTCATAAAATAACAGATTTTGTTTTCTTATTTTGATCAAATAGTAGGTTGTTAATAGCAATGTCCATTATTAAATGAGTTTACAACTCTATTTAACTAGTGGT
This sequence comes from Humulus lupulus, assembly GCF_963169125.1. Classification (NCBI taxonomy): domain Eukaryota; kingdom Viridiplantae; phylum Streptophyta; class Magnoliopsida; order Rosales; family Cannabaceae; genus Humulus; species Humulus lupulus. Next base: position 163,519,676 of record NC_084793.1, on the reverse strand, counting down.
ATTTTTTATTCTTGCCAACTGGGACAATGATATCATATATTAGTTAAAAACCTAAAGAAATAGAGATATGATTATTTTTGTATTTTTTCTCATATCTTACATATTTTTTGTATATATTGTGTTATTTCTTGAAATTTTGTGAATAGAAATTTTATTGAGCAAATGTGATTGATTTCTATTTTATTGATAATTTTTAGTATTAAGCTAAATAGTGTTTGGGTCTACTCCCATCCTTTCTCAACTTTCGATGGAGAAACTCATTGGAGAAAACTTCCTTAATTGGAAGCAGAATATCAACATAGAGTTGATTGGTGACAACTCTGAATTCATCATGATTGAGGAATCCCCAGAATGAGCATTGTGTCCGCACGTTCGTGATGGCATAGTCAGTGCTCGTGATGGCACCGTCAGTGCTCGTGATGGCACCGTAAATGCTTGGATAGCACCGTCTCCGCACATACGTGATGACACCGTGAATGCTCGAATGGCATCGTGTCCGCACATTCGTGATCAACTCAACTATGGTCTGACGCAGCTCATGAACGAGCATCAGACTTTCGAGTCTATCATGGATGGACCTAGTAAAGGAGGAGAAAATAAGACTACTGTTGTTGCTGCTAATCCAGCTAAGGCTGAAGCTAACCAAGCTTTGTCTTCGAAAGCTGGAAACAAGAGGAAAGATGGACAAAAAAACAACCCCAAGCCTGCAAAGGCTACAAAGACGAGTGCACAACCTAGTGCACAAATTCCTAAGGGGAAGAACAAGAAAAACAAGAAAGGCAAAGATAAGTGTTTTCACTGCAAAGAGAAGGGGCATTGGAAACAGGATTGCCCCAAGTTCCTAGCAGCTAAAAACAAAGGTAATGATTATAGTTCATTTATCTTGGAAACATGTGTTTTAGAGAATGATAAATCTGTTTGGATTATTGATTCTGGATCTACCAACCATGTTTGCAACTCTTTACAACTTCTTGAATCGTGGGAGGAAGTGGACGAAGGCGGCTTAAATCTTAGAGTTGGGAACGGAGCGTTCGTTGCGGTCCAAGCTAGAGGAAGAGCTCGTCTGAAGTTCATAAATAAATACTTAATTTAAAAAGATGTATTTTTCATTATGGATTTTAGTAGAAATTTAATTTCAGTTTCCATGTTGCAATTAGAACGATTTGTTATGACTTTCACAAGTTCTAATAAATCTATTTCCTTCAATGGACCACAATTGTGTATTGCATGTTTGGAAAACAGGCTTTATATTCTGCGACCTAATGAACCCCTCGCTCTTAACAATGATTTATTCAAAGTAGCTAAACCTAGGACCAATAAACGTCAAAAGACCAATAACGATAATATGACGTATTTATGGCACTTGAGACTAGGTCACATTGGCTATGATAGGATTCAAAGACTTACAAAGGACGGACCTTTGAGGGAACTCACCTTAGGTAAATTACCTGTCTGTGAATCTTGTCTAGAAGGCAAACTAACCAAACGTCCATTCTCTGCAAAGGGTGATAGGGCCAAAGAACCACTTGGACTTGTTCATTCAGATGTTTGTGGACCTTTGAATGTACAATCCAGGGGTGGTTTTGAGTATTTCGTCACTTTCATTGAAGATTACTCTAGATACTCATGTCTTTACCTAATGCATAGGAAATCAGAAACATTTTCAAAGTTTCAGGAATTCCTAGCAATGGCTCAGAACCAATTAGATAAAATGTTAAAGATCTTGTGATCTGATAGGGGTGGAGAATATTTGGATATGCAGTTCCAAGATCATTTAACTGAACTTGGGATTTTATCACAACTTACTGCCCCAGGTACTCTGCAACAAAATGGTGTAGCGGAACGCCGGAACAAAACTTTATTGGAAATGGTTATATGCATGCTTAGTTACTCAACTCTACCAACTTCGTTCTGGGGACATGCAATTGAAACCACGAACGACATTCTCAATGTCGTGCCGTCAAAATCAATCCCCAAAACACCTTTAGAACACTAGAATGGTCGTGAACCTAGTTTATGCCATTATAGAATCTGGGGGTGTCCCGCCCACGTCCTGAGGAAAAAGGAGGGAAAGCTAGAACCACGAACTGAAGTTTGCATGTTTGTTGGCTATCCTAAAGGTACTCGGGGTGGACTTTTCTATGGTCATTCAGAAAAGAAAGTGTTTACTTCTACGAATGCTACTTTTCTGGAAAATGACTATGTCCAAAACTTCAAACCTCGCAGCAAAGTAGTTTTAGAGGAGATGGTTAAAGAATTGACTCCAACCAATGTTCCATCGTCATCAACGCGAGTTGATGATGAAATTCCCACTCTTCATGTCCAACCAACACAAGTTGATTTAAATGAAGAAAGTACCATTGTTCCTGAGCAAACAGACACGGAGCCTCGTCGTAGTGGGAGGGTTTCTAGGAATCTAGTTCGCTATGGTTTGGATGGTGAAACCAATATGGATGTTGGTGACACTAGTGATGATGATCCGTTGTCTTTCAAACAGGCAATGGCTAGCCCTGAAAAGGAACTATGGCTTGAAGCCATGAAACAGGAAATGGAGTCCATGTACTCAAATTCCGTCTGGGATCTTGTGGAAGCACCTAGTGACTTTAGGTCCATTGAGTGCAAGTGGATCTACAAGAAGAAATGAGATGTTGACGGAAATATCGAGACTTATAAAGCTGGATTAGTGGCAAAGGGTTATACCCAAAGAGAAGGCGTGGATTATGAGAAAACTTTTATTCCGGTAGCCATGCTCAAGTCCATTCGCATCCTCCTATCCATAGAAATCGCTCTCGACTATGAGATCTGATAAATGGATGTCAAGACAGCTTTTCTTAATGGAAAGCTTGACGAAGTCATTTACATGGATCAGCCAGAAGGATTTAAAGTAGCTGGACAAGAAGGAAAAGTTTGCAAGTTGAATAGGTCCATCTATTGACTTAAGCAAGCTTCTCATTCCTGGAATCTTAGGTTTGATGAAATAATCAAAACCTATGGCTTTGAACAAAATATTGATGAGCCTTGTGTTTATCAACTGAAGGCAACTCAAATAGTGGTATTCCTGGTTCTTCATGTAGATGATATCTTACTCATTGGAAACAATGTTAAGAAATTATTAGATGTGAAGAATTGGCTGAGCACTCAATTCCAGATTAAGGATTTGGGTGAAGCAAGTTATGTTCTAGGTATCCAGATCATCAGGGATAGAAAGAACAGACTCTTAGCTCTATCTCAAGCAGCTTACATAGATAAAGTGCTTGAACGTTTCTCAATGACAAATTTCAAGAAAGGGCGTCTACCGTCCCGCCATGGAATTCATCTTTCAAAGAAGCAGTCTCCCCAGACTCCTGAAGAGGAAGATGCAATGAGAAAAGTTCCTTACGCATCTGCAGCTGGAAGTCTGATGTATGCCATGTTGTGTACTAGACCAGATATCTGCTATGCAATGAGAGTAGTGAGCAGGTATCAGTCAAACCCAGGACCGGAACATTGGATAGCAGTTAAGCATATCCTGAAGTATTTAAGGCGAACTAGGGATTATATGTTAGTCTACAAGGGTGGCGTTCTGAAGCCTTTAGGCTACACCGATTCAGATTTTCAGACTAATGTCGATGACAGGAAGTCTACTTCTGGAATGGTGTTTACTCTTGGGGGTGGAGCTGTGATTTGGAGAAGCGTAAAGCAATCTGCATTCTCAGATTCCACCATGGAGGCTGAGTACATAGCCGCATCAGAAGCAGCTAAGGAAATAGTCTGGCTAAAGAAGTTCTATTCGGATCTTGGTGTTTTTCCAGAAATGGATAAACCGCTTGTGTTGTTTTGTGACAATACAAGAGTGATAGCCAACTCGAAAGAACCTCAAAGTCACAAGAGGAGTAAGCATATAGAAAGGAAGTATCACATTATTCGAGAATATGTGGCCAGGGGAGATGTGAAGGTTATGAAGATTGCAACTGAAGAAAATCTTGCGAATCCGTTTACAAAGACCCTACCAGAAGCTACATTTGATAAGCATATCAAGGAAATGGGATTAGTAGAATTAAGACATTAGTTTCAATTAGTGCAAGTGGGATTTTGTTGGGGTTTTATGCCCTAATTAAAACCCAAATTCTTTGTAATCTCATTTTATTATCAATAAAAGAATAATAAATCATTTTTTGACTTGGTCAATCACTTTGCTCACATGTTTTATTTTCATGATTATTTGTTTAATATAAACTTCTATTAAATCCCGAGCATATAGCAAATCGTATTCATACTGACGTAATCACAGTGGAATATAAATATGATTATATGTTCAAAATAAGTTAGTCCTAAGATTAGTCAATGCACATAATTTACACTGACTTGCCAATCTACGATATGATATATTTACACATTATAGTGTTATGTTCTTTCCAGAACATTAGCAAAGTAGATAAGATCGGATGTATTTGTTACATCGGACATGACCGATATTGACAGTTGATAAGATAAGTAAACATATCGTTATTATCTATTCTAATCATATCATATAGTTGACCATAGGTCAATTCAATCTCAATTCTGAGTGGTTAGTATTCTAACTGATTGTATTATTAGAGTTCTTTGACTTGTTCGTTACCAGCTTACCCTATGGACTAGCCCATACTTACTTCTTGGGAACTCGGTAGTATAATTGAGTGAGAGTATTAATCATAGATATGAACATCTATAGCTTCTGATGAATAAGTAAAACGATGGTTTCCTTTTAGTTTGGTTCAAGGTGTTAAATGATAGAGATCTCATTTCAGTAGTTAAATTAGTTTACTGAAATATCATTTACAAGAAACTAAGTGTTTTAAGGATAAAATACAATGAAGGGTAAAACAATATTTTAGTCCTATCTCATTGTAGATCATCTATAGAGGATTGAGTGACAATTATGGTTGTAACAATGGATAATTAATAGCGTATCTATATTTGTTATAGAGCGTTCTATGAATTCAAGAGTGCAATTCTGAGTCTATAGTGGAGTCACGAGGAATTAATAAGTTAGTAAATTTATTTCTTAGATTTATGATAACTTATTGGAGCTTGATTTCATAGGCCCATGGTCCCCATTGAACATTGTATAAAATCATCTAGATAGTCTCAATTAATTGATTTAATTATCAATTAGAATTATCAAAGTTGACCATGTCAATTTTGGATAGTTTCACAGAGTTATGTATTTTTTAGAAGAAAAGAGAAATTATAGCAGATTTATTGATTAAGATAATTGGTATCTAAATTAATAAATAAGTTTAAATCAATGTTCAAATTATAAATAATTAATTTGATAAATGATTTAAATAATTATTTAATTAATTAAATCAATAGAAAATAATACAGGCTTTGATTTTAAGTCCAATGAACATATAATCAAATGAGAAATTTCATGGGCCTAAAGCCCATGATAATTTCAACCTAGGGCTTCAAATTGGCTATTATTTTATTAATTTTTTAATTAAATTAAATGATCTAATTGATTCTATAAAAGAAGTGCTTAGAGAGAAGTCAAAAGATAAGTTTAATCACTAGTTTTATGATAGTTTTAGATTATCTCTAAACACAAGTTCTTTTTTAAGCCTCTTTGTTATTTTCTCTTCTTCTCTTTGTATCTATCTTATGTGTTGAGAATTTCCCACTCTAGTCTAGGTGATTCTAAGGATACATTAGAATAATGTGAAGAAATTAGAAGAACAATTCAGTTTCGTGATAATACTCTGCGACAAAAAGGATACAAGAGTTAGAGAAACTGAAGGAATGACTCATTCATTCTGCTGTGTATACTGTAAGTATTCTTATCGTTGTTTCTCTTTGAATTCAATTTTAGAAACATGTTCTAGGTTATCTCATATTAATTTGTTTAATATTAGATTTACATGAAAATAAATAAAGATCTTGTATAAATTTTCCCAACATAAACATACATCGAAGTCAATATCAAAGGTAGTTACACCTAGATTAGTTTATTCTCTTCATATTGGTTTTATAATCTTGTTTATCATTATTTCATATTTTAATGTTTTGAAGCAATTTTCTCTAAACTTTTGGGACTTGAAAAAATCAGTCACCAACTGCATCAATCATAATACATTTTAATGTTTTTTAATTGTGTTCATAAATTTCATATAATTGACAAATATGTGAAATATTCAATTCAGACACTTTTACTAAAATATCACAACTCTTTAGCAATTATGTTTCTTTTATATATCTTAGTGAATAATATCACTTTTGTATAATCTTCAGGATATATGGAAAACTTTATCTCAATGATCTATAATTTTTTTTCAATATGCCATCGACATGGAACTTTACAAATTCTAATGTAATCATTTATAAATAAGTATAAAATAAATACTATAGAGAAACCAACATCAAATATGAAAGATAGTAAGAACACACACACATATGAATATAATCATATTTACGATAACAAGACATTAAACCATCTAATACACTAACAATAACAACTCACGTATACATTTTTTTATGGTCAATATATATATAGTATGGTAATCATATAAACATACATTCGCAATAAAATATTTTTTACCTCAATAAAATATGATGACTAGAGGCTTGATAATGAATTTTGTTATCAACACAAGATGGTGGTTGAATGTTGAATCATTTAGTTCAGATTCAACGAATGCTTATGACTAGAAATTCATGATAAGAATTTGAACCTACAAATAATGATAGATAGAGAATCGTGCTGATAACGTGTTATAAAACTATTAAGATCACATAAATATAAAGTAAAAAGAAAATAAATAGAAGAATAACAAAGAGATGTAAATAGAGAGTGAAACTCTTGTATATCTATTGAGACCATTGAGCTGTTGTGTAACAGTTCCTAATATTTAGGGAATATAATATTATTAAAGTTTGTAACAGTTCTTTATATTGTAACAATTGTAACAGTTCTTTATATTTAGGTGATATATTAATTGTGTAGGTGCGGGAAGACCGCTGGGCTAGTTTGTAATAGTATCAGATCATAACGTATATATATACTGATGGATATATGAAAGAAGAGAAGAGAGATATACGGGTTATGAGAAATATAAGGTTTCAGTGATAAAACTTATCATGGTATCAAGAGCGAGAAACGATCGGAGGGAATATTAAACAATTTTTTTTTTTTTACAGATCCGGCACCATAAGAGGTTATGACTGAGAAGACTGGTGACAACAGTGGTAAAGGCGAGAAGCAAGTCGACTTGAATTTTTTTCTGGGCTCCAGTGACAATCCAGTAACATGATTACACCAATCCAATTACTTGGTTCCGATTATGATGAATGGGCAAGGGCCATTCGAACCTCGTTACAAGCAAAGAGAAAATACGGTTTTGTGGAAGGGAAAGTAGCAAAACCAACAACACCTGAGAAACTGGAAGATTGGACCGCAGTCCATTCGATGCTCGTAGCATGGTTACTCAACACGATTGAGCCCTCACTGCGTTCTACTCTTTCTTATTACGATGATGCGCAATCCTTGTGGACTCATCTCAAGCAGCGTTTCTGTGTTGTGAATGGGACTCATATATGTCAATTAAAGGGATCTCTGGGAGAATGCAAGCAAGGAAAGGATGAAGAGGTCTCGGTCTACTTTGGCCGTCTATCTCATATCTGGGATGAACTTGTGACTTATATCAAAAAGCCAACGTGCACATGTTGAGGATGTACGTGTGATATCAACAAACAAGTGACTGATTTGCTTGCCGAAGACTACCTACATCATTTTCTTATTGGTCTAGATGGAGCTTATACAACGATTCGCTCCAATTTGCTTTCTCAAGATCCACTACCCAACATCGATTAATCATACCAACGAATTATACAAGATGAACGGCTGCTGCAGGGAGATTCTTCCACTCATCAGAACCGTGACAATATCATGGCTTTTCGAGTTACACCCGATGCGCGAGGTAAATCTAAAATTGCAGATAATTATGACAAATTCTGTACTCACTGCAACAGAGAACGCCATGACGAAAACTCTTGTTTTCAGCTTCATGGGTTCCCTGAGTGGTGGGGAGATCGTCCTCGGGGTGGACGCGGACCGGGTCGTGGCGGCGCAACGGCAGGAAGAGGGGCAGGCCATTCTAGTGGGCGTGGCAGGGGCACCCACAACGCACTTGTGCGCACGAATAAAGTAGCAGCGGGTACCAGTAGCAGCGGTGCTAAGGGTGTGCAATATCATGCTCCACCAAACTCGATTGAGGCAGCAGGTATCTCAGGCCTTACTCCGGGACAGTGGAAACAAATTCTTGATGCTTTAACCGTTTCCAAAACCAAGGATCGTCTTCATGGTAAGCATGGCATTTCTTGGATTATAGACATAGGAGCATCACACCATGTCACAGGGAATTTCAATTGTCTGAATCATGCGAATTTTTTTTACAAATATACCAGTGGGATTGCCGGATGGGAAAGATGCAATTGCTACAATGGAGGGCCATGTGATCTTAGATGGTGGATTGCGGCTCGATCATGTCTTATTTGTGCCTCAATTAACCTGCAACTTAATTTCTGTCACACAACTTATTAATGACTCTAATTGTATCGTTCAATTTACAAATACATTGTGTGTAATACAGGACCGGACAACGAGGAAGTTGATTGGAGCGGGTGAATGGACTGATGGACTTTACTTTTTCCGGGGTGTTTCGAAGCTGCGTGCATTGGCGGTGGAAGGGGTTTCGTCAATGGATTTGTGGCATAAACGTTTGGGCCATCCATCAGACAAGGTGTTAAAGTTCCTCCCTATAGTAAGTTCATTTGGTAGAAGCACAAATAAAAGAACTTGTGATGTTTGTCCACGTGCTAAGCAGCATAGGAATAACTTTCCTTTAAGTGAGAATACTGCAAGTAGTTTGTTTGAATTGGTTCATTGTGATTTGTGGGGATCTTATCGAACTCCTTCCTCATGTGGGGCACAATATTACTTGACAATTGTTGATGATTATTCACGTACAGTTTGGGTTTATCGATTATGCAATAAAACAGAGATTGAGACTATGTTTATGAATTTTGTGGCATTTGTTGATAGACAATTTGATAAGAAAATAAAGAGAGTTCGTAGTGACAATTGCACTGAATTTAATTGTCTACGTGATTATTTTTTAAAACAAAGGATTGTTTTTGAGACATCATGTGTAGGTACTCCACAACAAAATGGGAGAGTTGAAAGAAAACATCAACATATTATGAATGTCGCACGAGCACTTCGATTTCAGGGTCATTTACCAATGCAATTTTGGGGAGAATGTGTGTTGGCAGCATGCTATTTAATTAATCGTACTCCATCTAGTGTGCTTAATTATATGACACCTTATGAAAAATTATTTGGTAAAGTCCCTAAATTTGATAACATGAAAATTTTTGGTTGCTTATGTTATGCCCATAATCAACGTCGCAACGGGGATAAATTTGCTAGTAGAAGTCAAAAGTGTATCTTTGTGGGATATCCCTATGGCAAAAAGGGATGGAAATTATATGATTTGAACTCAAGAGAATACTTTGTCTCTAGAGATATGAAATTTTATGAGCATGAATTTCCTTTTTCTGCGCAACATGACCCCACTCATTCTTCTTCTCCCATTGAGTATACGGCTGATGATATTGATACATCCCATGAAGGTGGGGTTGTATCTGCGACCTTGCAAGGAGATGAGCATACAGAACTCCAGGGGGGGTTGCATGGTGTAAGTGTGAGTGGTGTGGATGGTGAGGCAACCACCACCCACGACATGGATGGGGGTGATGTTGTGGAGCCAGATGATGATGTGGAGCCAGGGGAGCCAGAGGTGGCTCATGCAATGGAGGACAATGTGGAACCAGAAATGGGAAGAGGGATGAGAAACAAGATTCCATCGAGCCGCTACAAGGATTTTGTCACCCATACAATTCAAAAAGTAAAGTCATCAGAAAATTCATCTACCCAACAACATGCCTCAGGTACTCCTTATCCTATTACTTACTTTGTATCTTCTGAACGTTTTTCTCCTCGACATCAAAATTTTGTTGCAGCTATGACAGCAGCAAAAGAACCTAAAAGTTTTAAGGAAGCTATCAAAGATTCTGGTTGGCGTGATGCTATGAGAAATGAGATACGCGCCTTGGAAGAGAATGAGACATGGGTTATGGAGAAACTGCCGCCCGGGAAGAAAGCACTTGGAAGTAAATGGGTCTACAAAATCAAACATCATTCTGATGGGAGCATCGAACGGTTGAAAGAAAGACTTGTTATATTTGGACATCATCAAGTAGAAGGAATCGATTATGATGAAACTTTTGCCCCGATGGCATAAATGGTGACTATCCGTATCTTCTTAGCAGTGGTGGCAATTAAAAAGTGGGACGTACATCAAATGGATGTACACAATGCTTTTCTCCATGGTGACTTGGATGAAGAAGTGTATATGAAGGTTCCTCCTGGTTTTAAAAACGCTGACCCAAATTTGGTTTGCAGATTGAAGAAGTCATTGTACGGCTTAAAACAAGCTCCTCATTGTTGGTTTGCTAAGTTAGCTATGGCATTAAAGCGATATGGATTTGTTCAATCCTATTCAGATTACTCACTCTTTACATTACGCAGGGGAGCAATACAGATCAATGTGCTAGTCTATGTGGATGACTTAATTATTTCAGGGAATGATAGTACCGGCCTAAAACTCTTTAAAGCTTACTTAAGTTCATGCTTTCATATGAAGGATTTGGGAATCTTAAAATATTTTTTAGGGTTGGAGGTCGCCCATAATCCAGAGGGGATTTATCTATGCCAGTGAAAATATGCGTTGGAAATCATTGAAGAAACAAGCTTATTAGGCGCCAAGCCTGCAGATTTTCCAATGGAACAACATCATAAGCTAGCATTGGCTTCTGGTATGCCTCTTCATGATCCGGAACCCTATCGAAGACTTCTAGGACGATTGATTTATTTGTCTGTGACTAGACCTGATCTTGCTTATTCTATGCATATTTTGTCTCAGTTTATGCAACAACCTCGTGAAGAACATTGGGAGGCAGCCTTAAGGGTTGTTCGATATTTGAAGAAACATCCGGGACAAGGTATTCTCCTTCGGTCTGATAGTAAATTGACCCTAGAGGGATGGTGTGATTCGGATTGGGCGAGTTGCCCACTTACGCGTCGTTCTTTGACTGGATGGTTGGTATTCATTGGTCATTCTCCTGTATCTTGGAAAACTAAGAAACAACACACCGTATCTCATTCTTCTGCCGAGGCTGAGTATCGCTCTATGGCAGCAACTACATGTGAATTAAAATGGCTCAAACAATTACTTGGTGATTTGGGAGTTAATCATTCCCAAGGGATGCGATTATATTGTGACAGTCAATCTGCATTACATATCGCTCAAAATCCAGTATTTCATGAACGAACGAAGCATATCGAAGCAGATTGTCATTTTGTTCGTGATGCGGTGACGGAAGGAACTATTTGTCCCTTATATGTTCCTACAATGGTACAACTAGCGGATGTTTTTACAAAGGCCTTGGGCAAAGCACAATTTGACTTCCTCCTTTGCAAGTTAGGCATTCACGATCTTCATGCTCCAACTTGAGGGGGGGTATTGAGACCATTGAGTTGTTGTGTAACAGTTCCTAATATTTAGGGAATATAATATCATTAAAGTTTGTAACAGTTCCTTATATTGTAACAATTGTAACAGTTCTTTATATTTAGGTGATATATTAATTGTGTAGGTGCGGGAAGACCGCTGGGCTAGTTTGTAATAGTATCAGATCATAACGTATATATATATATACTGATGGATATATGAAAGAAGAGAAGAGAGATATACGAGTTATGAGAAATATAAGGTTTTAGCGATAAAACTTATCAATATCTTATTTCAATGGGGGAATGACCCTTATTTATACTGATAAATAAGTCCTAAGAAAATCGAGTAACTACTCTGAATACAATAAAAAATTAATGCTGATATTTTACTTTAAGTAACCTAGTGATTGTTCACTATTATAGACATGCATATATAAATATATTTATAACAAGAATATATTTTTTATTCTGCCATTTTTAATGATATATATATTTTTGACAAAAATAGATAATAAAATATTTAGAATATATGTTTTGATTCATTTATAGGTGGCATGTGCCAAAAGTCTTTACTAGTAAGTAGGTCAATGAATGCTCTCAATCAGATAGAGCTTTTCAAAATAAAAAAGAAATCATGGGATGGATGATTTTATTTTAAATAACAGATCTAATTTTACAAAAAAAAAGTGTAATTATAAAATAATAACATTTATTAAAAAATATAGGGTGAATTTTAATTTGGGGTGCAGAAATAAATCTTTGAATGTAAATATACGTTCTCTTATAAGAGTAATATGAGGATATATTATGGAGTTGCCTAAAAAACAATTGCTTACAATACAAAGGAAGTGCTACTGTGTGTGTAGGTGTAGAGTGAAGTATGATCTGGCCAAAAATGGGTGGCCCCACCATAGATTCTCCATATGTATGTATTGAGTATATATGCCTGTCTGTTTGTCTGTCCTTGTCACACAAACTGTAACAGACCCAGACCTTTATCATTGATTTCTTGGGTAATGCATACATCATTTTTCTTGCGTTTCTTAGTTGATTAATGTTTCCTTATGGATGACAATCTGTATGAACTATGATGAATTTTGTTTTAAATTGGCTATCTAATTCTAGTTGAAAATAAAAACTACGCATGACCCTTTGTAGTGAGTAGGCTAATAGAGAAAAAGAGCATACCGCAAGAGAGGGTCGCTGCTCCTCTCACTCTTAAGGTGGTAAGTCTCAAAATCCAGTTCCTTTTCTCCATTTCTACCTTTTCTTCATATGAAATAACTCACTCTTGGAACCCCCTTTTCCTTTGAATATCCGAATATATAGCCTGATCAGTTTTTTTGTGAGGATTTCATTCAGTAAGTTTATATTATTATTATTGCTTCTTGTTTGTTTCACATATTAGGTGGTTGATATATTCCTTTAATTCTTGTTTGACGAATGAATTTGCACTGTTCGAGAAAATGCCACAATCGGAATTTGCTTTCTTGGATAGTTATGATTGGCCTTTTGTAGAGACTGTCTTTACTGTTTCGCATAAATATTTGAATTACTGGGTACACAGGTACTTAAAGACCCCACCACACTCTTTTACGTTTTTTCAGGTGCTCCTTTTTTTTTTTATGATTCTTGAGGTAATTATTGATTATCATAGGAAAATCTGCTGCTGGTGATTCATTTATTTGTTTATGCTGTGAACTATTTTTTTTTTCGTCTCATAAGGGAGAGTATTCTGTGGATTGATAAACTCTAATTAGCCTCTTGCTTTAATTATTTTCACTTTCTTATATCAAATAGTGACTGCAACACTCCCTTTGCCCATTCCGAGACAATCATGTCTCGTTCATTGCATTCCAATTTCAGGTGTTCCACTTCTTCCTCATCAGGTATAATTCTCTCTCTCTCTCTCTCTGCGCTAAAAACACACACTGAGCCAGAGCTTAATCAGATTATTGATTTATTGATTAATGCATATTTATTTTCAACTGAATCTCCGTTTTGACATTCACATGTTGGAATTGAGTTATTCAATCTTGTCTTGAACTGGGAATCTTTTATCAACAGCTTCTCCGATACCAAGATTAAATGAAGCAAATAAAAGCAATACTGCTGTTTTGGTACGATTACCTGCATGTTCCTAATCTCCTGTATATATTATAATATATATAAATATTTATAAAGATGTTGAACATTATGAATTTGATTTTAAGCAGAAGTTTGAGGAGACCAAAGAAAGAATAAAAAAGATGTTTAATAAAGTTGAACTCTCTGTTTCCTCATACGACACTGCCTGGGTAGCAATGGTCCCTTCAAATTCTGGGCAGCACCCTTTCTTTCCTCAATGTGTAAATTGGTTACTGGAGAATCAGCACTCTGACGGTTCATGGGGTCTTCCTCATTGTCATCCCTTGCTTATGAAAGATGCTCTTTTATCTACTTTAAGTAGTGTTCTTGCAATGAAGCGATGGAATGTTGGCGAAAAACAAATAGACAAGGGTATTCTTGATTTTTTTGTTTTTTAATAAAATCTTATTTATGTAAAGTTGAATGAAAAGTGTTGTTCTCTTGTTTCAGGCCTGTATTTCATAGAGGAAAATCTAGCTTCAGCCATTGATGAGAAGCAATATTCACCTATTGGATTTGACGTAATATTTCCTATGATGATTGATTATGCCAAAAATTTGGATCTGAATATTTCTCTTGAGCCATCCAATTATGTTGACCTAATTCATAACAGAGAGATGTCACTTAAAAGGTTCTTTCTCTTTTTCATCTTTCTGTAGTCATTTGATTCTAAATTTTCTTGTTTATACCACTCTGATTCAACAACTGAAAGTGAAATAATCAAGGTCATGACTGACAAATTACTGAGAAATGAATGACATAAAAGCATCAATTTGAACAATTAGCGCGAAAGTATTCTAAGGAATTTGCCATTTGTGAATCTGACTAAATTTGTCTATTTTTGGAAGGCAAAGGCTTGCTCAACATTTGATATTCTTACAGTAGAAGACACTTGGTTAATACGTAATTTCATATTGATCGTTTTCTTCACCGCCATGAGTTGTCTCACACCAGAGTCTTGTAAACCTAGTATATCTTAGACCTTCCTCCTTGATTGCAGTAAAAATAAACAAAGAATAAAAAGGTTGCTCAAAACTCATTTAGAGTACTTCAGAAACAAGTATTGGACATGAAAATGTTGCTATGCACATCATTTTTAAAGAAAATCACAGCTCAAAAAGTGCTTTAACCTAAGAATCAGGTTCTTAAACCAACTAATGGCATTATTAGTTCTATCTTTCTCTTTTGTAGTCGCTGTTATGTTATTGTCTTCTTTTCTTTATCATTAATTGTATTGACGAGGTACAGTTTTAGTTCTTATTTGTTTTTACCGTGAATATAAAGTATAATCAACCCAGATCTTTATTGTTTTAGTTGGTCCAGTTGGTTTTATCAAAAGAGCTAACTGTTTTTAATGAAGGGTAAAAAAAATGAATTTCGCTTTTGAAATGATTAGATACATATGCAATATGATGTGATTAAGACTATCCTAACTAAACTATCTTTACTCCATTCATAGAGCCTCAGAAAGTTACTCAGAGGGACATGAAGCGTACTTAGTGTACATCTCAGAAGGTCTTGGAAAGCCATTGGATTGTGAAAGGGTCATGAAGTACCAAAGGAAAAATGGTTCTCTGTTTAATTCACCATCCACCACTGCTGTTGCTTTTACCCACTTTGGGAATGCTGACTGTCTTAAGTATCTCTGCTCTGTTGTAGACAAGTTTGGAAGTGCAGGTTCCTCAATCTTAGCTTTTGTGTGGTTTACTTGGTTTAGATTAACATTGTGCTCATGTTTTTTTTTTTTTTTTGCAGTTCCAACGGTATATCCTCTAGATATTTATGCTCATCTCTCAATGGTGGACAATCTCCAAAGGTTGGGGATAGAACGATATTTCAAAGACGAAATCAGAAGTGTACTGGATGAAACATACAAGTAAATGTCCTTTATGTTCATGCAAACAATAGTCATAGGTTATTGGTATTTGATTTGATTAAGTATTTTTTTTTTCTTTTTTACCCCTTCCAATTTGTTTTTAAGAGAACATAAGTTGTAAAACTTTTGAGACATGACATTAGCCAGTGAACAGATATTGGCTGCAAGGAGATGAGTGTGTTCTCTTAGATGCCTCCACCTGTGCAATGGCATTTCGTTTATTGCGTGTTAACGGATATGATGTATCTTCAGGTGCTTACAATTTAGGAGACCTTTTGTTTATTTAATCTTTCTCAGAATTCATGCTTAATAAATTTATACTGTTATACAGATCCATTAATTCAATTTTCAGAAGATTATATATTCAATTACCTTGGAAATCATACGAAGGACATAGATGCTGTCTTGGAAATATTTAGGGCCTCCGAGATCATCATCCATCCAGATGAATCAATCTTGGAGAAGCAAAACTTCTGGACAAGCCATTTTTTAAAGCAAGAATTATTCAGCATGTCAACCAGGGAAAATAAACTCAATAAAAATATTGGCAAAGTGGTAGTTTCCTAAGATGAATCTCTTTTACAGATTCGCTGGTGATTTTTGCTGAATCAAAAAGTAAATACCGGAAAGCATAATATGTTTTTTTTCTCTTTATTTCAGGTAAGTGAAGCTCTTAAGATTCCTTTCTATGCAAACTTGGAACGACTAGCAAGTAGAAGAGCCATAGAGTACTATGACACTGATAGTATGAGGATTCTGAAAACTTCATATTGGTGATTTTTTTATTAGCTCCATTCTCATCTTCACTTCCTCTTTTTGGACGAATTTCGACCACATTTTATTATATATGGTGAATCTTTGTTTCAGTTCCTTAAATGTTCGCAACAAGGATTTCCTAATGTTAGCAGTGGAAGACTTCAACATGTGCCAGTCAATACATCGTGAAGAACTCAAACATCTCTCTAGGTGTGTTTTGTTATCTTATATCATAATATGATGATTAACCTTTTTGTGGAATTTTTCCAATAATGACCCGATAAGTTGATGCCTATGCAAAAAAAATTGGCCAACTGAAACAATTAGAGATTCTTAGGTGATGTTTGATTGGGGCTAATGGAATGGAATGGAATGTAAAAGAATCAATTTTCATTCCATTCCTTTGTTTGGTTGCATTTTAGAGTATTGTAATGTTATTCCAATGGAATAGTTTTTGCACCATTTTGGTGTAATGACTATTCCATTTTCTAATGGAAGGAAATACCATTCCAAGATTGAAAAAAAGTTAATAATTTTTTTATTCATATTATTTTTTATTCCATTCCTATTCTTTTCCCATTCCAATTTCTATTATTCTATTTTCATTCTCCAACCAAACGACACTTAATTTAAAACAATTAGAGATGAGTAATTTATTAAACATAAAAACGTTTGTGACGCAATATGCTTACCGAAATATAAATAAACTGGAATTTGAATGTGCATAAAAGTAATTACCAAAGTCTAAATTGATGAGAAAATATTTTAGAAAAAAAAGGCTAGGAAAGTTAATAGGATTAGTTTGTAAAAGTTCGATGCACTGAAAATAAATTTCAGAGCAAAAAACAAATTTCTAGGAATTGAAATAGAACTTGAAATGTAAACAAACAGGACCAACATTAAAAAAATAAAATAAAAAATAAAGAAAAAAACAACAACAACTAGATTGACCTGCAGGAAATAAAGATTGCTTGAAATATAACTGAAAATCAGTTTAAATTAACTGGAAAATACAATAAAAGTAAAGTGCAATATTTTAAATAACACGATAATGTAAGTAAGATTTATAAATAATAGGGTAGTTTTTCAATCGTGTTCCTTTCTAGACTGTTCGTTTTCATATATCAACTAGAAAATCAATGGGGCTGCATATTGACTAGTGTTGTATCGTGTTTCCTCCAAGTTATATTACTCTTCTAAGACACTTATTATCAATTTAAGCACAAAGTGAATTCTTTGGTACTTGGCTCTTTTCTTTTGGATATAATAAAATGATGACTTCTTTTTTCCCGCCCTTTCCAAATAATTGTCCTGTTTCTTTTATTGTTGGTAACTTTGTTTATGCTTTCTGATTGTCATTTAAATAAGGAATTTAGAGTAGAACATTAAGTCTTCCTCTTATGAGACCCTTTTGGATAGGGAGTATCACTGCAGAGATTCTTTTTATCCTACTCTCTATACTTCGTGTAACAGTGAATTTACAGGCTTTTAGGGGGTTGAGTTGTGATCCTATTTAAGATATGATGCAAGAATGGTTGGTAAGACCTTTTGAGAAAAACGAGATTAAAGAGATGGTGTTTAAATGTGAAGGAAACAAAGCCTTAAAATCAGATGGGTTTACTGTAAAAACTGTTTCAAATCTTTTGCGAGAAACTCAAAGAGGATGTTGGGAAGGTGTTTGAGGAATTCCAGATGGTATCATCATCAACGTTTCTACCAACGAAACTGTAGAAATACTTGAGATTGGTAGAAAACTGATATATTATTCTACGGAATATGATACAAATATATAGGCAATACAAAATATTCTATCATAATTACATAATCAAATATATTTCAAAAGATGGAAACTAAACATTCAGACATAAAATACATATATGATTCCCTATCTGTCAATACTCTTCCTCAAGTTTGACTATAGATGTTGATGAGTCCAAGTTTGTTTATAAGGAAATCAAATCTTTCAAATATTCCCTTGGTAAGAATATCTTAAAGTTGTTTGTTTGTGTGTACGTATCTAAATTTTGATAACACCTTCATCAATTTCTCCTAAATAAAGTGACGATCCACTTCCACATATTTTGTTCTGTCATGATGTATTGAGTTATAAGCAATACTAATTGTAGGCTGGTTGTCACAGTAAAGTTGAACAAGAGCTTCATATTCAATCATTAACTCCTCCAATAGTCTCTTTAGCCAAATTGCTTCACACACTCCATGGGCCATGACTATATTCTGCTATTGCCCTACTTCTTGCAACAATAATTTGTTTCTTACTTTTCCATGTTACCAAGTTACCCTACAATAAAGTACAATAACCAGAAGTAGACTTTCTATCATCAATCGATCCAGCTCAGTCTGCATCTGTGAATACTTCAACCTTCCATTCAGGAGCTTTCTTGAAGAATAACCCTTTGCCTGGTGTTTGCTTTAAATACCCTAGCATTCGATACACAACATTGAGGTGACCTTGGCGAGGGTCATGCATATATTGACTTACTAGACTCACAGCAAATGCAATGTCGAGTCTAGTGTGTGAGAGATAAATGAGCTTTCCAACTAACCACTAATATCTCCTCTTGTCAACTGGATCTCCCTTGAACATTCGTGCTTTGTCTCCAAGTACGATTGGAGTTTCGCAAGGTTTACTACCTAGCATTCCGATTTCTTTTAGGATATCAAGAATGTACTACCTTTGTGATACAAAAATACCCCTTTTACTCCTAGCATATTCCATACCCAAGAAGTATCTCAGTATTCCAAGTTCCTTGACTTCAAACTCTTTTGTCAACAATTCTTTAATCAAATTCATCTCTTTAGTATTATTACCGGTGATGATTATATCATTAACATACAAAATCAGGATAGTTATTTCCCATTTTTCTGAGTGTTTAATGAACAGAGTGTGGTCTGTTTGGCCTGTGAGTATCCAAGACCTTTGATAACTTTTAGAAATCGATTGAAGCATGCTCGAGGAGATTGTTTCAGGCCATAAAGTGACTTATTGAGTTTTGCAGACAATCTTGGTACTGGGAGTCTCTTCAAATCCTGACGATTGAATCATATTGTACAAAATGGTGAATGAATTGTGTATTTTATTCATGTAAATAACATGTATTTATACAATATTAGAGAAACTAAACTAGGAAAGTAGAAGAGAAATTAAGAAACTAAAATAATTACAAATGACCATAATTTCTAGCTAATTTACAACTAATATATTCTAACACTCCCCCTCAAGCTGGAGCATAAATATTAATCATGTCCAGCTTGTTACAAAGATAATCAACCTGCACCCCATTCAAAGCTTTTGTGAAAATGTCCCTTAATTGTTCTTCAGTGTTCACATATCCAGTAGAGATCAAGCTTTGTTAAATTTTCTCACGAACAAAATGACAATCAATCTCAATGTGCTTAGTTCGCTCATGGAACACGAGATTTGAGGCAATATGAAGAGCAACTTGATTATCACACCACAATTTTGCTGATATCGAAATCTTAAATCCTACTTCAGTCAAAAACTGATATATTTACATTATCTCACACACAAATTGTGCCATAGCCCTATATTTTGATTTTGCACCGGATCTAGACACAATATTTTGCTTCTTACTCTTCCAAGAGACCAAATTGCCCCCAACAAAGACACAATAACCCGAAGTGGATTTTCTATCTTCCTTAGAACCTGCCCAATCTGCATCTGAGAATAACTCAATCTGAGTGTGCCCATGATCCGTGTAAACAATACCTCGTCCTAGTGCTCCTTTCAAGTAACACAAAATTTGCTCTAACGCTGTCCAATGATGAATTGTTGGAGATGACATGAACTGACTGACAACACTAATTGAGAATGCAATGTCTAGATGAGTCACATTAAGATAATTCAACTTTCCAACTAACCTGCGATATTTCTCAAGGTCTTCAAATGGTTCCCCATCACTTGTAAGGTGCGCAGCAAGATTCATTGGAGTACTACTAGGTTTTGCTCCCAATTTTCCCATCTCAGTCAACAAATCAAGTATATACTTTCTTTGAGATAGAAAAATACCTTGTTTACTCCGAGTGACTTCAACTCCCAAAAAATACTTGAGCACCCCCAAATCCTTCGTGTGAAACTAGGTATGAATGAAAGATTTAAGGGATGAGATTCCTCTAGCATCATTTCCAGTAATAACAATGTCATCCACATACACAACTAACAAAATGATACCGGCAGTTGATCTTTTATAGAACACATAATGGTCTGACTTACTTTTCAACATACCGAATTCCTCAACAGCCTAACTAAATTTACCAACCCAAGCACGAGGACTTTGTTTCAAACCATATGAAGATTTTCGAAGATGACAGACTCACCCTGACACCCCCTGAGCAACAAACCCAGGAAGTTGCTCCATATGAACCTCTTCCTGAAGATCTCCGTGAAGAAAAGCATTTTTGATATCGAGCTGATGGAAAGGCCAATGATGAGTAGCGACCATGGAAATAAATAGCCGAACAGTTGTAAGTTTAGCAACAGGAGAAAAAGTATCACAATAGTCCACTCCATAGGTTTGAGCATAACCCTTAGCAACAAGACGGACTTTTAATCAAGCAATTGTTCCATCTGGATTGACTTTCATCGTGAATATCCATTTGCACCCTATGGTCCGTTTTCCTGAAGGTAAATCAACCAAGTACCAAGTACCATTCGCATCTAAGGCATTCATATCTTCTATCATTGCATCGTGCCAACCAGGATGAGATATGGCTTTACAAACAGTTTTAGGAATCAAGATAGAATAAGGAAAAGCAATAAAGGAGCAAGAAGAAGAGGACAAATGATTATAAGAAACAAAAGAAGAAATAAGATAAGTGCATTGGCGTTTACCTTTACGTAGTGCAATGGGAAAATCATTGCTTGGGTCCAGATCTGAGGATGGAGAAGCAGGTGTAGGACATGAAACGGAAGGTAGATGCCTGGAGTACACTTTAATAGGTGGCGGAGGCATGTCAGGAGCTGTGACTGAGGCAGGTGGAGGAACAGGAGACTCATCAGAATATGTGTCAGGGGCAGAAGATGTGATAGAATATACCAACAAATCATCATCCTCCCCCTGACGACTAGGAGTAGATGAAGACGAAAAATAGGGTGTGTTTTCCACGAAAGTAACATCAATAGAAACAAGATATTTGTTAAGATCAGGACAATAACACCTATACCCTTTCTGAAGACGGGAATAACCAAGAAAAATGACTTAGGATCTAATTTGGT